>NW_007131456.1:104065-183076 GCF_000164805.1 Carlito syrichta | reverse complement strand
TGCCCAGGCAGGTCTCGAACCTGCGGGCTCAGGCAATCCACTCACCTCAGCCTCCCAAAGGCGCGGGATTACAGGCTGAGCCACTGAGCCCGGCTCTGAGATATTTTTAAAATGAGAACTTCTGCATTAGATTGATATAAAGTAAAAATCTATGTCCAAATTAGTGTAGGAGCTCTTTCAACACATATACAAATTCTAGGTACTAAAGCATTATATCGGAGTTTGTCTAGGTATTTTCTTTCTTAGTGAAGCATAAAATAATGGTGTCTTTTATAATCTATGGATTCTTAGATCCATTCAAAATGGAAACTTATGTTCAGAGAACCTATGAATAATTTCACGAAAGATATTACACCATCCTGTATATACAACTAAGCATTCAGTTTAGAAAAGTCTTTATTTCATAATTCCTTAAAGCACTAGTTTTTCCACCATACTGAAAGAGTGATCCTCATTATGAAAATTCTGTTCACCCTCACTTTGGCAGGGGGGCACATCTAGAGAACAATCCCACTTGTAACGTTAAAGGCGGAATGCTGGCTTTCATTTTAGTCATGATTTTTCCTGATAATGCCTGGCTCCACACTTCATATCTAACTCAAACTGTGCAGTTTAAAATAATCCAAAGATGTTTACTTGGCTCTCCCCTCCCCATCTTAGTGGGACCACACTTCTGGAAGGAATTACACTCTATCTGATGTTCCATTAAGACATTTAACCAAGAGGAACATTGCAGTTAGTGTCAGCGAGGTTCAGGGCCTTACCTGTCATTGTGCCCAGCCTAGTGGGATATCCTCCTGTCCACTTGTGCCACAGTCATAGGAACTTATTAAAGCGAAAATTTAAACACGACAGAGTCACAGCCTCATAGTAACTGGGTCTCCACAACAAAAGAAAGGATTTTATAAGGAAAAATTTATAATAACACATAATATTGAGTTTATAAGTTTATACTTAGTTTTCTCATTAATGCAAAAGTTAAAGATGTCTGGAAATAACTGACATATAAAAAGTGCCGAAAGGAAAAAAACAAACAGCCCCATCAAAAAGTGAGCAAAAGACAGGAATAGACACTTCTCAAAAGAAGAGATCTGGGCAGCCAAAAGACACATTAAAAAGTGCTCAGTGTACGCCGGGCTCGGTGGCTCAGCCTGTAATCCCGCGCCTTTGGGAGGCTGAGGTGAGTGGATTGCCTGAGCCTGCGGGTTCGAGACCCGCCTGGGCAGCGAGACCTCATCTCTACAATAAATCAAAAACTCGGCCGGGCATGGTAGCGCATGCCTGTAATTCCGGCTACTCGGAAGGCGGAGGCGGAAGGATCGCCGGAGCCCAGCAGGTGAGGCTGTGGTGGCCGGGAGCGGCCACTGCACTCCAGTCTGGGCGACAGAGTGAGACTCCAACTCAAAAAAAAAACAAAGAACAAAACAAAAAGTGCTCAGTGTCACGAATCATCAGAGAAATGCAAATCAAACCATACTGAGATACCACCTAACTCCAGTAAGACTGGCCATCATTAGTAAAACAAATAGCAACAGAAGCTGGCAAGGATGTGGAGAAAAAGGAATGCTTCTACACTGCTGGTGGGAATGCAAACTAGCATGAGTTCTTTGGAAAACAGTGTGGCAAATTTCTAAAAGAACTAGACATTGATCTTCCATATGACCCAGCAATCCCCCAGAGGAACTCAGATCATTCTACAAAAATGATACCTGCACATGCATGTTTATTGCAGCACTATTCACAGTAGCAAAAACTTGGAACCAACCGTGCTGCCCATCATAACTGGACTGGATTTTAAAAATGTGGTACGGGGAGGAGGGGTGGGATTGGCAGTTGAGGGAAACTGCCAGGGGAGAGAGGGGCATACCTCATCAACAAGGGTACCTGCATAATCAACGTTGTATACATAACCCTGAATTGTACCCCACATCTTTATAATAATAATTTTTAAAATGTGGTACATATACCCAATGGAATATTATACAACTATAAAGAAGGACAAACATATGGACTTTGCAGCAACTTGGATGAATTTACAGTCTATCATACTCAGTGATCTATCATAGAAACAAAGAACTGAGTCTCACACGTTCTCACTCATAAGTGGAACTTGAACAATGATCATAAAACGATAAGAAGGGGATTGGCAGCAATGGGAAACTGCCAGGGGAGAGGGTGGCACACCTCATCAGTGTGGGTACCTGCATAATGAACATTTGTATACCTAACCCTGAATTGTACCCCACATCTTTTAAATAAAAAATTTTTTAAAAATACTGACTTGGGTATTATAATAGTTCCACAAAATTGTTTTAATTTGGATACCTCATCATCTTCCCTGTATTCTTGTAAACCTGCCTACAAATCTGTAAGTACTTTATTTAATTCATCTATGGGAATCTTGTTTACTATAATAAACCTGACTAATAAAGCATAATATTAAAAAAACTGACATATATATGTCATAGGCACATATGTATATGTACATAAATATTGTATGTGAGTATATATCTATACATACACAGACACACAAGCAGGAATCAGTTAGTAATTATTTCACACCTGTGAGCAATCTTATCTACTAAGTTATCCTTAATATTTTCACAATTTAGTAGTTTATAAACAAGATGCATTTAAGCATTGTTGGGATTGTGGTCAGGAAATGAGCTACTCGGGTCACAGATCACTCAGAATGACTCAGAATTGTTGTTATCCACTATTTCCATGATTTGCCATATATTCACTAAAAATACCCAGGTCATCTCACAGCCAAGCACTATTACATCAGCACTATTAGAGAGTACAAAGAACCATACTAATCCTGAAAACATTAAGCACTGGTGCCATTAAAAAGCTTTTTAAAATCAGATTATCCTCAATTATTTACAAACATAATAGTAAACCGGCCTTGGTGGCTCAGCCTGTAATCCCGCGTTTTGGGAGGCTGAGGTGAGTGGATTGCCAGAGTCCGTGGGTTCGAGACCCGCTGGGCAACTTGGCAAGACCTCATCTCTACAATAAATCAAAAAATCAGCCGGGCGTGATAGCGCACGCCTGTAGTTCCAGCTACTTGGAAGGCTGAGGTGGAAGGATTGCCACAGCCCAGCAGGTCGAGGCTGCGGTGGCCGGGAGCAGCCACTGCACTCCAGTCTGGGCGACGGAGCGAGACTCCAACTCAAAAAAAAAAACACAAAAAAACATAATAGTAATGGTTGCTAACTTTTTTTCTGACACACAGCAGAGATACACACCAACAGTGATCGTGACTCATTTCTGCAGTGATTTTCAGCAGAGTTTGCACCTCCCTAGGAGATACAAATCAGAAGGAAAGGCCTGGTGCTGTGCGATTGCCCTGGCCTCCCCTGCCTGTGCTGACACAGAAGGCTGAGTTTACCACTGGACTTAGTGGGCTTCGGAGAGCCAAAGGCCCTTTTAGCCAACCTTCTTCTCTCAGCACATCTCCAGACCTACAATTCCAAGACTTGTGACTGATTTGCTTAACATTAAAAAGAAGATCTCTGATGAGTACAATGTACGTTATTAGGATGATGGATATCCTAAAATAGCAATTCCCAATCTTTTAGGTACCAGGGACTGATTTTGTGGAAGACAATTTTTCCATGGATGGGGGCAGGGGATGGTTTCACAGTGATTCAAGCACATAACATTTATTGTGCACTTTATTTCTAAGACTGTTACAATGTAATATATAATGAAATAATTATACAACTCATCATTTTAAAAAAAAAAGAGGTACAGATGGAAGTGGTAAATAAAAGTGGGTGGGCTGTGTGCTGACTAAAATAAGTGTTGGATTCTGACTTAAAGCCTGCCACCAGATGCATCAGTACAACTGAAGTACATCAGCTCACTTGCCACTCATGGATAGAGTTTTGAGATGAATCAGCAAACAATTGATTTATTAAGTTCTCTATGCAGTCAAACCTCACTGCTAATGTCAATCTGTCTTCAAGCTGTTCCCCAGTACTAGCTAGCATCACTGCCTCAGCTCCACCTCAGATCTTCAGGCATTAGATTCTCATAAGGAGTGCACAATCCAGATCCTTCGCATGCACGGTTCACAATCTAATGCTGCAGCTGATCTGACAGAAAACGGATCTCAGGCTGTAATGCAATCAATGGGGAACAGTTGTAAATATACATGAAGCTTTGCTTGCTCGCCTGCCACTCACCTCCTTCTGTGCAGCCCAGTTCCTAACAGTTCCTTGACACTATGCAATCTATCCATGTAACGAAATTGCACTTGTACCCCATAAATGTATACAGTTAAAACAAAATAAATCTCCCGGAGAAAGGTAAAACATTTGAGGTTTTCTGCCATTTATAATTAGTGGAATTGCATTTATCAGCCTCTTCCCCGGGATCACTAGGCCTGTTTGAGATGGTACTTTTGCCCCTTCTTCCTGGACATATCTGCAGCAATTTCATTCTGGGGTCCTGTTGCCTCCTTGGGTAATTCCAGGAGGCTAAGCCTGAGCCTCTCCACTTTATTCATATGGCTCTCTCACATTCCTATCTTCACACCAGGAATTGGGATTAGAGAGGTCTGAGAGATTGTGTTTTTGAGTCTAGGGTAGAGTCTTTTCTGCTATTATTTCTGACCTAGACAAGCTGTCTTTTTCATAACTGACTTCACAACCTATTGATAAAGTTTTGGCAACAAAATCAACTCTGGCAATCAGTGGGGTAAGAGATGCCACAGCCAAATCGCCTTCACATCCTGGGAACAAAATCAAGAATTTCTGTTCTCTTACCTTCTATATACCTCCCTTAAAGCAATGAGTACAAGATAAAAATCCATCAAAACACACCGTGTGATTTCATAATTTAGTTGTAGCATAACTACTATGAACTCCAGGTATCCAACCGTCTCTCATCCTCAAATAGAGGTAGGAAAATCATGATAAAGTTCTAGGAGGGATTGGGGAGCAACATGGAAGGAAGGGCAAGCTGAATGGATAGAAGGCAGGCAACCCCAAATCAGAGAACAGGGTTATAGAGGAAGATTTCTACCAAAAAACCTGGGAATTTCTGCAATCACCATAGTTCTTGAAGTCCTAGTCAGGTACAGGATTCAGAACAGTCCCTGTTGAAATTTGAGTAGCTGTGCACTACCACCACCAGTATGATCAGATGCATGGAATGGCTGGCCGGTTGACTACACAGACTCAACTCACACATTTCATAATCCATGAAAAAACTCAACTCCACAGTTTAAGTATTAAATTTTTTTAATCCTGCTCTGCCCATTATTTATGATCTGTATTTACTATAGATATTACTGTACACGATTTACTGGAGAGCAAAGGGAAAATAAAGGACTAAAACAAGTGTATATTTTCCCCAAAGGATATCCTACTACAAGAGGATCCAAGGAAATCAGAAGTATTAGGTCATCCAGGTATGACAGAGCAGCAGCCCGGACTAGGTTTTTAGCTATAGGACACAATGAAGTGGACATATTCCAAGAGTTGTTTTGAAGTTAGAATCAACAGAACCTGAGATTGGTTGGATGCAATTTGTGAGAGGCAAGATGGGCCAAAGAGAACCCCCAGGTTTCTGGCATGGGCATCTGGGCAGATGGTGGCACCATTGACTGAAGCAGGAAACACAGGAAAAAGAGAGGGTTTGAGCGAAACAAATGCATTCAGCTTTGGACCACTGGTTTTGAGAAGCCTGTGGGACATCTCAGCAGTTTCTGAGGACATTGCCGCAAGTGAGAAAAAGAAGCGATCAACTGTGAGAGGAGTAATACACTGCACAGCCCTCTGTTTCAGCAGCCAGGGAGGTCTCTCAAAGCTGGGCTCACTGATTCATCATTAAGTACACTGGAGTGGAGCCATACACCTCCTGTAGAGCAGCCGTGGGCCGTTAGCACACTCTACTTGCATTGTCCTCAAATAAATAGCACATCTGGAAAGTTAAATGCCAATCCCACATCCTTTGGACCCCCAAAATCAAAATTGATCTCTTAATAACATGCAGAGCAAAACACAAAATGACATTCAAAGTACAAAAGTAATTATTCCAGGCTATGTGATGCCAGAACTCATGGCTTTATTTTGCTATTCACGAATCTCACAAGGTATTTCCTTGTAATTGTTCATTAACCAAGCTGCCTTACTCAGTTTGTAATTCTCAACCCTGGTCTAGGTTATGCTTGTGTCATCTTAAGGAGAAAATCAGAAAAACAATTTAGTTAATGCTGATTAATAAACTCTTTGCAGTATATTGTCCATCACATCATTAACAGCAACTAACTCTGTGTAGACATATTGCCTAAGAAAAGTAATTCCCCTTTATTCCTAAGTTACAACCTGGAAAATATTTTGATTATGCTTTTATAGAGCAAGAATATCAATATTTCAGTGTTGCAAACCAACTTAAGCTCATTTGGTCAACCAACAAGTGTCAGTTGACAAGTAAAATGGTCACCTCTACAAAGTCACTACCAGATGGATGCTGTAACAGAAGTCTCAGATCAAATTGTTGCCATGTATAAAAATTCATTAGAAATCAGGAATGAAGCCTGGTCTTTCTAAGAGAAGTCCCTGCTCTCTGTCCTTAGGCAATACAGTTGTTTGGGAAAAGATTTAAGACTGTTTATGAAGATATGGAAAGGATAACTAAGGATTCTCCCAGCAGAGGTCTTGATGGAGTTCCAAGGAAACGGAACACACACCATAAACATGTCTAAGGAAATGAAAAGGAATGGTATGTTCTGAGAACTATAAAGAGTTCACTGTACTGAACCACATGGTGGATGTTCTCAGGGTAAAAAAGGAATAAGAGGTCGTATGAAACCAAGAAATATGAAGTTTGAAACATGAAGCCTGATAGCTACTTAGGAAACTCTGGGGGACACTGTGGTGAAGACTGAACCCCGGTAGCAGCAGTGAGGATGCAAGAGCAGGGTTGTTTCCAGACACTCACAGAATCATTTCCTACTCACTTCAGATGTCTCTTCATTTGTGACCTCATCAGAGAGGTCTTCTCTAATCACTTGGCCTAAAATAGTAATGCTCTTCTATTATTTTTGTCCCCTTTTCCTGCCTAGCACTTAATAATATCAGCTACCATTAGAGTATGTGAGTTTTTTTGTTTGTTTCATTATTGCCTACCTCTCCCTACTAGATATAGGTTCCTAGAGTGTGGACTTCTTCATTGCCATCATTCCAGTACACAATAGTCTTATTTGTTGAATGAAGATTAGATGGATAGATGATAGATTAGATAGATAGATAGATAAATGATAGATCGACAGAAAGATACATAGATAGGTATACAGATAGATAAATGTAAATGTCAAAGAGCAAAGTGGCCACAATTGAGAGACCAATGGATGTAGGAGATGGAAAAGAGAAAGCACTGAGGATGGCGCCAAAGTTTCTAGTTGATGCCATCAATCAAAAGTAGAAAGGTTTGTTGGGGAATGAAGGGGGCATTGGGTGGGGAGACTATGGGCTTGGTTTTGAACATGCTAAATTCAAGTTGCCTATAAAACCTCCCTGAAGAGCCATTCTGTAGGATACTGGGAATATGGAAATGAAGCTAAGGAGAAAGGGCTATAGGAGTAACAAACTAGGAACCATGAACAAAAACCATATCTATACCATAACACCACAGTTAGCTATTTTGGAAGTGAGTTCCTGATTAAAGGATGGTCATGCTCTCTCAGTCTTGCCTGCTCACTTGCCCTTCTGCCATGGGACTACATAGCACAAAGGCCCTCAGCAGACGCAAGCGTCATGCCCTTGGACTTTCCAGCCTTCAGAACTGTGAGAAAAATAAACTTCTATTCTTCATAAATTATCCAGTCTGTATTATTCTGTTATAAAAGCAAAAAATGGCTGGGCTCGGTGGCTCAGCCTGTAATCCCGTGCCTTGGGAGGCTGAGGTGAGTGGATTGCCTGAGCCCATGGGTTCGAGACCCGCCCAGGCAACTTGGTGAGACCTCTTCTCTACAATAAATCAAAAATTAGACAGGCATGGTAGCTCGTGCCTGTAGTTCCAGCTACTTGGAAGGCTGAGGCAGAAGGATCACTGGCGCCCAGCAGATTGAGGCTGCGGTGGCCGGGAGCGGCCACTGCACTCCAGTCTAGGTGACAGAGTGAGACTCCAACTCAAAAAATAAAAAAAATAAAAGATAAAAGCAAAAAATGGACTAACAGCTAGTCATATGAAAACCAGACGGAGAACCCAGGCTTCAGTTTCTTCAGTTTGTAAAATGACCAAGCTGGTCTTGAGGAGTGGTTTTCAAACAATTGTGCAGCATAAAAAATTAAATAATGGGACACTGCCAGGGGTGAAGGGGGGCATATGACATCAATAAGCGTAGCTGATCTCAAACCAGGCAAAGTGGGGACCAAAGGGAGGCCCAAACTTTGCCTATTCAAGGACCACTTGTATACCTAATCCTGAATTGTACCCCACATCTTTAAAAATAAATAAGTAAATAAATATTTTTTAAAAACATTAAATAGATTAAGAATAGAGCCACTTACATTTCCTCAAAGAACTAAAAATTGAGCCACCATATGATTCAGCAATCCCACTTCTGAGAATACACCCAGAGGAACATAAATTGCTCTGCCAAAATGACACTTGCACATGCATATATATTGCAGCACTATTCACAATAGCAAAAAACATGGAATCAATCCACATGCCCATCAAAAGTGGACTGGAAAAAGAAAATGTGGTACATATACATGATGGAATACAATGTGGCCACCAAGAAGAACAAAATCATGCCTTTTGCAGCAACATGGATGCAGCTGGAGACCATCATCCTAAGTGAACTATCACGCACGCAAAAAACTGCATGTTCTCACTATAAGCAGGCACCGATTATTGAACACATGAGCACAGATGCTGGACACTGCTAAAGGAGGGAGGGAGGAGGATAAGGGTCACACAACCACACACTGGGTACCAGGTCCACTATCAGGGAAAGAGTGCTTCCTGGAAGTCCAAAACTCACCTGCACACAATGTACTTATATAGTAAATCCTCACATGTACTCCACAATTCTAAAATAGGATAAAATAAACACAATGACATCTCACTTCATACTTGTTAGGATGACTAATCAAAATTTTGTTAAAAATTAGTTGACTATCTATGCTTTGGCTTATTTCTTAACTCTCTGTTCTCTTTTATTGGTCTTTGTGTCTGTTTTTATGCTGGTACCATGCTGTTTTGGTTATTATAGCTTTGTGGTTTAATTTGAAGTTAGGACATATAAAGTCTCCATTTTTGTTCTTCTTGCCAAAGATTGCTTTGACTATTTGGGGTCTTTGTGATTCCATACAAATTTTAGAATATTTTTTTCTACTTCTGTAAAATAAAATGCTGCAAGAATTTTTTAAAAGGACAATTAATCACACACAAAAAAATAGTAATCCTCTTGTTGAAATTTTATTTGCATTTATCTTTAAAAGTTGATTGAATTTCATTGACTGAAGGAAAAAAAAAAGAATACAGTCACTCAGATTAAAGTAAATGAAGGAACCAAATCCTATCCATTTCCACCACTGCCCTTTTCTCCCCGCCTGGGCAGCCTTCATAGATAAATCACTCTCATAAAAGATCTCTAAGTTCCTTTCTTGCAGTCATAACACTCTAGGAGTCTCTCCTGAACTTAGATTTCAATGTCCTCCATCAAACAGTCTTGTTTTCCCTTACCAAACTCAGGTTTCTCCACTGCCTTGCAGGATTCAGGACTCAAGCCCAGACACCCTAGACAGAGTGGAGAGTGAGACAGTCCAGGAGCCCATTCCTCATCAAAAGGACTTGCGGGTTCAGGGTTGCCAGATCGTTCCTTTTTTTTTTTGGAAGTTATAATTGTGGATCTTTATTTTAAAATATAGATACTTTTTTAATGTTGTTAACTATGACAGTTAATTGTTTGTATCAGTTTGGCTAGGCTATGTTGCCCAGTTGTTTAGTCGAACACCAGTCAAGACATTGTTGTGAAGGAATTTTGTAGATGTTGCTAGCATGCAAAATTGGTTGACTTTAAGCAAAGGAGATTATCCTCAATAATGTGAGGAGGTCTTATCCAGTCAGTTGAAGGTCTTGAGGGAAAAAAAACTGAGGTTTCCTAGAGAAGAGTAATAAAGAGTTCTGGCTCAAGACTGTGACATATAAACCCTATCTGAATTTCCAGCCTGCTGACTTGCGCTATAGATTTCAAATTTGCCATCCTTCACAACTATGTAAACCAATTCCTTAAAATCAATTTCTCCCTCCCTTTCTCTCTCTCTCTTTTCTCTGTATCTCTCTCTGTATATATTATATATATATTATATAATATATATATACACAGAGGGTGTCAATATAGATGGATACAAAAGATGAATACAAGTCACACAATTATAAGAGGTGCTCAAAGCAGTTATCATCAGCATTCAGACACTTCTGATTACAGCAAACATCTTTTAATATTTCTTAAAATGTGTACACATTTTTGGCACCTCCGATATATCTGTGTGTGTTTGCTATGTGTGTGTGTGTGTATATATATATATACATATACATATATATATATACACATACACATTCATATACATACATATATAGACCCATACATGTATAAGCACATACATATTATACTGCCTTTGTTTCTTCAAAGAACTCTCACTGATGAGGTTGTCAACTCAAATTTTTATGAAACTCTGTGTAGGCCAAACAAAACACATGCATGGGCCCAGATCCTTTGTTTCTGGGCCTTTAAAAATGTATCACATGCTACTACTGATCATACAGTTGGAGTCAAAATAGGCAGTTTCAGCTGACAGCACAACCCCAGAGTACAAAAGGCAGCTTTTTGTTAAAAGGGTCAGAAACAGTGGACCTTAGAAGATGGGAGCTAACCCAGGTACAGCAGACACTGTCAATAACCCTCTCATATCCCCTTGGCCCACTGTAGATATCTTTAGAAAATAGTTTCCCCATGTACCAACAGATTTATTTATTTATTTATTTATTTTTTGAGTTGGAGTCTCACTCCGCTGCCCAGACTGGAGTGCAGCGGCCACTCCCAGCCACCGCAGCCTCGACCTGCTAGGCTCCGGCGATCCTTCTGCCTCTACCACGCCCGGCTAATTTTTGATTTATTATAGAGATGAGGTCTCGCCAAGTTGCCCGGGCAGGTCTCCAACCCACGGGTTCAGGCAATCCACTCACCTCAGCTTCCCAAAGCACGGGATTACAGGCTGAGCCACCGAGCCCAGCTTCAACAAATTTCAACGTCAAGCACCTGTGTTGCTCTGCTCAAGGGCATGCTCAGCCCAAGCATAGCACACACCAGAAGTGCCAAAGAATTAAACTTCCCAGGAGCTCCCCCCC
Source organism: Carlito syrichta (assembly GCF_000164805.1). Classification (NCBI taxonomy): domain Eukaryota; kingdom Metazoa; phylum Chordata; class Mammalia; order Primates; family Tarsiidae; genus Carlito; species Carlito syrichta. Next base: position 171,703 of record NW_007131456.1, on the reverse strand, counting down.
AACCAATGAAGAATAAATAACCAACTTCTTCCCCCATCAATAGGACAGTTCTGAGGAATGTTTCACATGTCTTCCTGGAGATATACCAGAGGGACTCAACCCTCATGAGCAATGGTCATCAATATACTCTGTTGATGATACCATTTATTGATAGCCCTTCCCTGTCTCACCATCTCACTCTTTCACCAGGCTTGCTGGGCTCTTCTTCCAAGTACACTACTGCACCCAAGTCCTCATCTCGGTTTTGAAGCCCATCATTCTGAAGGAATTCAAACTAAGGCACTGAATCTTCCATTCCATGTTTGTTCACACCTACACCTCAGTTTAGCAAGCTGCGACCTTCATATCAACATGGGATTGTACTCCCATATCAGCCATCTAACAGTCAATGCTTTGAATTTGCCACTTGGGGAAGCCTCCAACTGTGTATAACAATGCTCTGTAAGAACGTATAAACATACATTGAGCCAGGCACAGTGGCTCATGCCTGTAATCCCAGCAACTCAGGAGGCTGAGGCTGAGGTGAAAGGATTGTTTGAGACCAGAAATTTGAGAACCTGAGCAACACATCTCTTAAAATTTTTTCACCGGGCTCAGTGGCTCAGTCTGTAATCCCACACTTTGGGAGGCTGAGGTGAGTGGATTGCCTGAACCCACGGGTTCGAGACCCACCTGGGCAGCTTGGCAAGACCTCATCTCTACAATAAATCAAAAAATTAGCCAGGTGTGGTAGCACACGCCTGTAGTTCCAGCTACTTGAAAGACTGAGGTGGAAGGATCCCTGGAGCCCAGCAGGTCAAGGCTGCAGTGGCCGGGAGCGGCCACTGCACTCCAGTCTGGGTGACGGAGTGAGACTCCAACTCAAAAAAAAAATTTTTTTTTTCAAATTACACACACACATTGAATGCGCACACACACAGAGAAGCAGTAAAATAATTTGGGGCATTATTTCCAGGAAACAGAAGCTTCCATAGAATTTTAATAAATTTTACTTGGAAAAACCATCCCAATGTCAAATAAATTTTGGAAATGCTGGGTTACTTAAAGAATAGAGGGGCGCATTATACATACCATGATTCTGTTGTACAAAGAAAAACATATCTTTTTTTAATAACTGATCTCATCTTGTTCTTGAGCCTTTATTCCCACCAATAAGATAAAATTAAACTTGCTGATTAAAAGTACCTCAGTCTTACAGTTTTAAAGCCGTCTCTTCTGAGTAAATATTTAGCTAACTCAAAGTTCAAACTCCCTATCACAGCTTTTTCTCCCCTCTCAAAGGGTCTCGCCACCACTAACATCCCAGACTTCAGGCACAGAGACAAGCACACATATTCTCATGGCAGGTAAAGGATGAGGAGGATGCTCTGCTCTGTGCATTGTCCTCTGGTTGGTTCCCCCATGACCTTTGCTGAGATGGACCCAGCTGTCTACCAGAACTACTTAGAAAGTCCGTTAAGAATACAGATTCCCAAGTCCTTTCTCTGGGTGTTTTGATTCAGGGAAACTGGAGTGAAACCTAGGAACCTATGTTTTTATTAAGTTCCCCAGAGGATTCTGATGTAGCCAGGACACAGACTGGCATCTATGAACCATGAGCATAGCCCATCCTGTTTCCTACCAAGCTTTGAACTTCCTGCTCTACCGTAAAATAGACTCATTACCTATTGTTTCACATTAAGGTGTATGTACATGATTTAGTATTGTCATCATCTCTATTCATTTTGCGGCAAACTGGGGAAGAGTTTGTATGGGGAAGAGTTTGTATGGTATCCATGGTGAATCTTGGCACTGTTAGCAAATATACTGATACTGCAATTTAAATATGGTAATAATGGAATTTTCAAAGCAGAACTGAGGAGACAAAAGGAGAAATAGAATCCTCCGGTATTCATTCTGGTTATTTCAATACCATTAAGAAGGAGGAGGTTCTAAGAAAAGCCACACACAAAATCCCTGTGGGGAAGGAAGAACAGTTTCACAAAGAAAGACAAAAAGAATTAAATATAATTTACTTTTACTAAAAACGACATCTAAAACCTTGAAAATTATCTCATTTAAAAACTGCTGATAAAAGAAATTTACTAATATGTTTCTATAATTATGTACTTTAAACAGTACATAAAATGTTTGTTATTTCTCCAGTATGTATATAGTAAAGAAGTTTGGCATCACTTTGAAGCATTTTTAAATTAATATTGTATTTAATGAATAAATAGCATTTTTATATCACTTAAGGTTGATTTCAACTAAATTTCCACCCCAAAACTCTTTACATTTCAAATTCCACAGAGTGAAATTTAACTTTATAAAATCTGATTCAAATATTATGTCAGAACATATTAGGTTGGACTATGGTCACAAATAGCCCCAAGATTTCAGCAGCTTGATTCATCCAATGTACATTTCTTACCAATAGATATGTCCAACATGAGACAAGTAGGGGGCTCTGCTGTCCCTAGTCTTTCAGGGGCCAGGTCAACAAGGTCCCATCCCAACACATGCTTTCAAGGTCTCCACAGCAGAGGGAAGGAAACATGGAAAATTGTGACAAATTTCTGCTCACATTTCATTGGTCAAAGCAAATCACATCATCACACCTAACTTGAAAGGGGTGGGGACTTGGAGTATTCACGACCAGCTCTATTGATTAACACACTTGCCTTTCCTTTTCATTTTCTTTGGACTTTGGCACTGTCCCTCTGTCTGGGACTCATAGCAATCCAACAGACTTATATTATCAATCCAACAACAACAAACATTTATTTTAGAACCTTCATATTAAAGCAAGGTTTCCTTTATTTTTCTTAAAACCAATGTCTCTAGCAAATCTTATTTTGGTAAAGTCAGGGTACTGCATGTAAGTTTAAAGAAAAGAGAAGTTGTTAGTCTGATTGTGTCAGAGCTGACTAGCTATTCACCAAAGATTTATGAACCTCCCCTAGCTCCACCATAGGGTAGAGTCATTGCTGAGTTGGAATAGGAGCTGTATTTCTCAGATTCTCACTCTTACAATGGGTGTGGTCATGTGACTAAGTTCTGGCCAGTGAAATGTAGATGGAAATGACATTTACTAGCCGTAAAACTCCTGCACTATCCTTCACTCTCATCTTCTGGTTGGGTGTTGATGCCCAAGGTTACCTTAAAAGACACATGCTGAAGATGACAGAGAATCTTCATTTTAGAAGAATAATATTCTTTATAGAAGAATAAATTGATAGCACACTCCAAAAGTATGACTTGTCAAAGTCAACTAATATAATCTTTTAGCTATTAACCAATCTCTCATTTTTTAATGTGTATTCTCCGGATTGCCTGACTAGAACAGAGTTTCCTGGCAAGTAAAGGAAGAAGTGCATTGTTGTAGAGGAATTCGGAAAAGGTAGCAGGGAAGGACTGCCACACTCTAGTTTTGTAAAAAGTCTTTGCTTATCACTACCACTCAATATAGAGACAAAATAGAATCATAGCATCAATGATTGCCTAAGGTTGGAGGGCTATGTTCTAAATGTCTCATGATAGAAATAATTTATCATGCATGAAATTATTCATAGATGTGTGATAATACTTCAGTTTTATCATGCTCATGAAAGTTCTATTATCTAGTTGGGTGCAGTGGCAAATGCCTATAATCCCAGCACTTTGGGAGGCAGAGGTGAAAGGATTGCCTGAGCTCAGGGGTTCAAGACCAGCCTAAGCAACATGGTGAGACCTTGTCTCTACAATAAACCAAAAAATTAGCTGGGTGTTGTGGCGCATGTCTGTGGTTCCAGCTACTTGGAAGGCTGAGGCAGAAGATCACCTGAGCTCAGCAGGTCAAGGCTGTGGTGACCATGAGCAGTGTGCCACAGCACTCCAGTTGGGTTGACAGAGACTCTGACTCAAAAAAAGAAGAAAGTTCTATTAAGTATAATATGTTGTAGCAAACATAATACTATGCATCTGCTACAACTATTTTCTTTTCTCTCTGGGTACATGGATAGGCTGTATTTCGCAGCCACCCCTGTGGTTATGTGGGTCATGGTGACAGAGTTCTGGCTAATGGAAAGTGGGCGCAAAAGATGTGGGTCATTCTCTGACTCGACAGAGGATTCAAAGCCCAAGGGCAGAGCAGAATCACTAGTTGGAAGGAGCTAGATCCAGAATGAATGATCAAAATAGCACCTTCTCAATCCAACATGCATGAAACTAGAGGGAGAGGAAAAAATAAGCCACTGAGATTTTGTAACAGCTATCAGCACAGTTAGCACATCTTACTGAATACGTTGAAACTATTGCCTTTGTCTCAGAAAACTATGTGAAAGATTAAAACTAGTGGAAGGCAGAGGGTGGTATAAGTATACCTTAATAAAACAGTTTTGGGTTTGTTTGTTTTTGTTGTTGTTGTTGTTTTTTGAGTTGGAATCTCATTCTGTTGCCCAGGTTGGAGTGCAGTGGCATGCTCACAGCCACTGCAGCCTCGACCCGCTGGGCTCAGGCAATCCTTCTACCTCAGCCTTCCAAGTAGCTGGAACTACAGGCGCTTGCTACCACACCCAGCTTATTTGTTTGTTTGTTTGTTTGTTTGTTTTAATTTACTGTAGACACGAGGTCTCACCAAGTTGCCCAGGCTGGTCTCGAACCCCTGAGCTCAGCTAATCCTCTCATCTTGGGCTCCCCAAGTGCTGGGATTACAGGCTTGAGCCACCACGCCCAGCCTTAAAGCTGTTATTTTTAAAAGAAAGTGGAGGTTTTTAAGATATACTGTATCCCCCCTCCTACTCACACTCCCACCCTGTCCAATTTGGTTCTTCATAATTGTTTACCAAAGCCTACGTGAAGGCCATGCTTCTTGCCATGACACTGTCAGGAACACCATGACTTGACCATATCCCTCAACCTCGGCCCACCCCGCCTCCAGTCCCCTTTGGGACTACTTAAGTGAATTTCACCCTTCTGAACATTGGCTGCCTTACACTACTTCCTCTGCTAGAATGCTCTTTCCCTCACCTCTCCCTGGTTGAATTCTATTGTTCTCCCTGCCACTCCTACTGAGACCTTCCCTCTGGAAGACTCAGCTGGAAAAGGTAGCACCCTGCTGTGACTCCTATAACCCTTTCCCTGTACAGCTCTGAGGATGCATTTCATGTGCCACCCTTCCTGATAATGATAGGTAGACATGTTCTTTGCCCTGCTAAGTTGTAAGTTGCTCGCAGACAGGGACTCCATGTGCTGTAACATAAAAGATACTCGACAATAAATGTTAAATGAGTTTATAAGCAAATGCATTCACTGAATTTACTGCATAAGTCAATGAATAATGAAATTCCACAACATCAGCTTGAATGGAATACCGTTTTCCCTTCAAATAAGTCCCAATGTGCTCACGTTTCCTTTATGACATGCTGCCTCACCCCATGGTCTCCCAGCTAATATACAGATGAGCAACTTGGATAAGGTCAGAGCTTGTAAGAGGCAGACACGACAGTCCAGACTGACCTGTACCTGAAGCATCAGGGTTCACATGGTAAGGCGTCTGCCAGAGCTGGGGGGAAGGGACTCTTAATAGTTTAAGAATATACAGGAAGGAGCTTAAATTATAGGCATTTTAAAGTAAAAATACCTTTATGTAAAAATATTTTTTACACAAATACAGAAGAGTGAACATTAAGTGTTCAGCTCAACGAACGGCCCCAAACTGATCACACATGAAGCCAGCACCCCATGAAGAAACATTACCAGCAACCCAGAAAACCCTCCCCTTCAAGTCAGTACATATTATTTGGAAAGAAAAGGAGGTAAGAGGGGAGGAGAAGAATAACGCTGCCGGGAATGGAGAGGGCCCTGGCATCTGTTTTAAAGGAAAATGAGAAACCCCAGGCGTGTGGGGGAGTGCACACTCTCACTAAGACACACCCCATGTGGCATTTCCCATTCTGCAGTAAATTACCCTGACCACGCACTGGGTAATTCCTGAAAATGCAGGCCCTCCTTTGGAGGTGAGGAGAATCCCTCCTAGATACAGAGCAAGGCAGGAAGAGAGCTGGAACTGTCCTCCACTGGGGAAGGGGTGGGGGAGCCAGGTGCTGTGGGGAATCCTGTTTGTGCCCTGCAGAAGAAGGAGATGAATGCAGAGGTCACTAGAAGAAGGTTGATTTTTGCTGGAAAAAAAGGGGGGGATTAAGAAGAAGGTTTTGCAGGGCTGTGGCCTCAAAGCAGGACCTGTCACACTCTAGGAGGGAGGGGGCTGTCCAGGAAAGCATTTGACTCCTGGCCAGGTCTGCCACACCCTTCCCACCCACAGCCCACACCCCCGTGCCCTTTAGCTGAACCTGAAGAGGCACAGCATCCTCTTGGCATTCTCCCAGCTGGATGAGACTCCTGCCAGACTCTAAGGGGGAGAACCCACAACTTTGGAAGGAACAGAGTTCCTAAGAAGGCCTAAAAAGTAGCTCCTGTTATAATGTCACTTCCAGCCTCAGGACCAGGGATATGAGAGCAGTTTCCATCCAAGCCAGTCTTACTAAGTGTTCTTCTTTCCCAGTATGCTCTACTATGCCCTTGAACAGGAAAAATTCCATGAAAGAAGGAAACAGTTGATTTGGAAACTTTACTCCTTTATTGCAAATGGCTTTGTCTCTATCAGGATCATGGTATGTGTGTAAGAGATAGATAGAGACAGGGAGGTAGGGGGTTAGATAGGTGTGTAGGTAGATAGATAAAAATCCTTGACAATCTGCAGATAATTCTAAGGGCAGGGACCCAGGTATGAGTCTGGATAGCCATTGTATGGGAGGATTTCTTGCTCACAAGAACATGGTACAAGCAGTCTTCGGTATTATATTTCTTTTTTTTTTTTTTGAGTTGGAGTTTCACTCCGTCACCCAGACTGGAGTGCAGTGGCCGCTCCCGGCCACCGCAGCCTCGACCCGCTGGGCTCCGGTGATCCTTCCACCTCAGCCTTCCGAGTAGCCGGAATTACAGGTGCGCGCTACCACACCCGGCTGATTTTTTATTTATTGTAGAGATGAGGTCTGGCCAAGTTGCCCAGGCGGGTCTCGAACCCACGGGCTCAGGCAATCCACTCACCTCAGCCTCCCAAAGGCGCGGGATTACAGGCTGAGCCACCGAGCCCGGCTCAGTATTATATTTCAGTCAATATTAGGAAGGTTCCTATAACAAAGAAAACTAAAAAATTGGATCAACTGAAAATCTGTAAAGGGGATGTTTCTAAAGCATTGTGATTTCTTCTAATGCTCATCAAACTGGGTTCTTTCCTAAGTTCCACACTCCACAGACCATTTTCCTCCCAAGTTTCATGTTCTGAGGTTTGAAGAGGAGGCAGATTGCAGAACTGTAGGTTAAATGGTTAAATGGAAGGGAGGGCTGCCTGGGTTTTGGTTAATCTGGGAGACTTTGGGAATATCACTCAATATTCCTATTGCTTCCTGTCAGTGCAAAGGAATCCAATAGCTTTCAAAAAGAGACATTTATATAAACTACCATTCCACAAATATTTATTGAGGCCCTAGCTATATATGTACCAAGCACTGTGTTAAGCCCCCGGTAATATAGTGACTAAATACAGATCAGTCTCTCAAAGAATTCAGCCTGGTAAAGGAGGCAGCCGGGTAAACAGCTATCCTCTCCTCAAGGCAGCATTATGGCGACTGTCACTTACTGGGGCAAGCTGCTTAACTTCTCCATGCCTTGCTTTCATCACCTGTAAACAGGGATGATGGTAGTTGCCCCTTTCCGTGGGAGATTGTGAGGATTAGATGAATGAATGTATTAAAGTTCCTAGAACAATGTAAGATTCAGAGAAAGTACTATAAAAAAAGTTATTACTTAATGGTGGTGATATTTTTATTGCAGCAGTTACTGACAGGGAGAGCTTCCCCAACTCTATACTTTCCTAACCAGAAAGTCAGCCCAGAGGCAGCTCTTCACCCTGAGTATTGATGAAACAGGAGTTGGTCAAATGGCTGAGGGGATGAGGGAGGTGGGGGAGAGGAGAGAGAATAGGGGAAAGAGATAGGACAGAGGGAACAGCATATAGAGGCACAGAAGTGTGGAAGAGTATGGCAAGTGTGAATTCAATCGTGACGATGATTTGGAAGATGAGGAAGAGAGTTAAGGATACATCATACAGGATAAATCACAAAGGGTCAGAAGTATCATGCAAAGTAATTTCGATTTTTAAAAATCAACGTACATAAAAATCTTTTCTAGAAATTCGTGAAGTGCTTACTAATCTGTATTGGCAAAGTTTAACTGAAAAAGGAAATTGAGAAAAGTGCACTCAGTGGTCAATTTCTGAAAATGAGAATGGAGAATGAAGCAGCATGTTTCATAGACACATGGATCTAGCTGTGGGTCCTTGGGGCTGTGTTGACTTTGACTGATTCCCTGTAGCTTCTTAGCTCATATTGAGAAGTGGATCCCCTCCACCTGCATGGTGTGATAATAACTCACCTCCCTAATGGCATCAAGGCTGTAGCAGAGTCTCCTACGATTCTCCACAGTTCCCTTGTCCTTAGAGTCAGAGCCACGACATTTGGTTCCGGTGTCCATCATTCTTTGGCCAGTCATGAACTCAGGGGGTAAATCCTGATTTGCTTAGATCATTCACATAACTTTATCCCCCTTCTTATTGATTTGCAGAGGCATAAATGGGGCCTGCCACAGTTCTGCCCAGAGATATGAAGGAATCCAGGTGGATTCTGGGAAAGTTTTCCTTTCTCTACAAAAGAAACTCACAGGATGGCATGGCCTCTTCTTCCTCTGTGTGTTGTGTTGGTATGTGATACATGGAATTGTGTGCTCTCTAACACAATAGCTCATGTAGTATATATAGTTAGATAAGTTTTGTTCTGTTGAAAATTGAAGATTTATAACAATTTCCTATGAGATAAGTAGAGTGGTAGTCATTCTATTGGTAGATTAGAAAGCCAAGGGAAATGAAACAGCATATACTAGACCTAAAGAATGAGCAGGAATAAACCTAGGTCTCACAAATGCTAGCACTTTTACAACACCAGGATACTTCTCTTTAATCTTACCAAATACAGGCTAAAAACTATTGGGTATAGCTTTATAAAGGTTTGCGTTTGTGCGCAGACAACAAAGCAAGATATGAAGGTGAACTAAACTGTTAAGTTAAAATGTCATTTGGCATTTTTGTTGACAGTGTATAAGCCATGTGAGGCCGAGCTAAAAAAAAAATGTGAAAAGAGGATTCTAGTGCTTTTGCAAACTGAGAGATACCCTCAAGTCCGAGTCAGGTAGCGACTCCAACAGAACAATCTCCGATAACATAGTTTCCCAACCAGTATGCCCAAAGGCGTGAGGGCCTTGGGTATGCAGGCATTGTCTCATGTTTTGAGGAGCCTCCTCAGTTTACTCCAGTGTGCCAGGCACATGTTGCTACTGTTTACATGCACCAAGACATGAAATAAGTGCGGGAAGCATGTGCTCGTCTTGCCAGGTCTCTACGCATCTCTCATACTGCTGTCTTTCACAAACTCTCCATTTTAGTGAATTAATCTGTTCACTGTCCCCAAAATAGCTTTTGGACCTGCCACTGTGATTCCTCTTGCCTTGAATCATTAACCTTACCCTGCATATTTAAAAAACAATTTTAAAAATCCCACCTGAAAAGACTTCCTCCAGTAAACTGTTGGATTAAACAGTGAAAGCAATACAATTCAGGTAAGCCATGTATGTACTTGGACTGTACATACCATCATAGTGCACGTCATTTTTATCATCTACATGCTTTCTCTCTCCAAATAGACCACAAATGGCCTAGGCCATTGCAAAGAGTCTTTCTCATAACTAATAATTCATTCTTATTCTGTCTATTGATCATTGATACTTCCTACTACAAGGTTCGACAATTAAGTTCATGAACTCCTTCTAGAAAAGTGCTACATACTTCACTGATGAATATCACTACGGTCACCTTCAAAGTACTCCCCCTGGAAACTATGCACTGATGCCAGGGCTTGGTCCACACATCAAAGCAGTTTTGGAACTCTTTTTCTGAAATGGCCATCAGAGCTGTCATCGTATTACCCTTGATGTGCTGAATGACATCAAATGTCTTCCTTTCAAAATTTCCTTTATCTTAAAGAAAAAAGGCATTGGGGACCAGATCAGGTGAATAGAGAGGGTGTTCCAATACAGTTATTTGTACAGTGCTGCAATGTAAGTGCATGGTGGCAAGTTTGCAAACTTAATTGTCAGACCTCAACAAATAATGACAGATTTGATGGTCATTCCAGAAAAAGAGTGCTTTGACAGGTGGACTAGACACTACATCAGTGCATAGCTTCTCAACGGGCGTATTTCAAAGGTGACCTTAGTGATATTCAGCAATGAGGTCTGTAGCCATTTTTCTAACATGGTTCACAAAACTAATTGTCAGTCCTGTTCTTACTTTCTAATCTGTTAGATCTTTCTATGGCTGTGATAGTTGGGTGTGATACAGAAGACCAGACCCTTTGGTTGTGTGTGTTTTTTTTTTCCAACCAAAATGTAGTATATGTCTACAGATTCACAGAAGGAAAAAGAATAAACATATCAATAAAACAAGATAATGATGAGGCCTAGGGTCTTCTAAACCAAAAATTCTAGGGACAAAATATTCTTACAAGTAAAGAATGCCTCTGTATAGAGGAAGTAGCCACAAAAAAAGGAAACATTTGCTATTACTTCTCCCTGGGAACATTTACTACATATAGTCAAATTTTAGTGGCTATATTAAGATTTGGGGAAGAGCAAGGTACTTTTAATTTCAAACCACCAACAAAGCCTGAATTATTTGCAAGTTTAGTCATAGAAGAGACAACCTTTGCATAATCAACTTTTGCTGAATAGTTCTTTAGAAGCAAAGTGAGTCAAGAGCCTGACTACTTAGACTTCCGGACTAATGTGTGTGCATATGTTCAATGCCAGATTGGGACTTGGCCCTCTGAAAGTGACTGTGCCAGGACAGGGAAGGAATCTGTTGAATGAATCATCAGAGAATGGAGCTGGCCAAGCTCCTGATCCCTCTGAGGTCAGCCCTCCCATCCTCAAACCTCCTCCCACCTCACCTAAGCCTATGAACTCTCCCACACACTCTGGGTAAAATGCAGCCTGGCAAGCTCCCACATCGTGATTTGGCAGCCACAGAGTTATGGTCTTCCTTCAAGACCAAATAAGAGGGCCAGCCTTGAGGCTTCTAAAGCTGTTAGCCTTCCAGGAGAGTATTCCTCTATAGAAATATATCTTAGGCCAGGCTCGGTGGCTCAGCCTGTAATCCCGGGCCTTGGGAGGCTGAGGTGAGTGGATTGCCTGAGCCCGCGGGTTCGAGACCCGCCTGGGCAACTTGGCCAGACCTCATCTCTACAGTAAATAAAAAATGAGCCGGGAGTGGTAGCGCGTGCCTGTAGTTCCAGCTACTTGGAAGGCTGAGGCGGAAGGATCGCCGGAGCCCAGCAGGTCGAGGCTGCGGTGGCCGGGAGCGGCCACTGCACTCCAGTCTGGGCAGCAGAGTGAGACTCCGATTCAAAAAAAATAAAATAAAATAAATATATCTTAGGAAGCCGATAAGCCTCCTCTAAATATTTGGTGAGCATCCTTTGAATTAAATAATTTGCCCCATGATGTCAACTGTTACAGTACTAATAAAAATTTAAAACCAGGCTGGACACAGTGGCTCATACCTGTGATCTCAGCACTTTGGGAGGCAGAGGAGAGAGGATTGCCTGAGCCCAGGAGTTCAAGACTAGCCTGGGCAACTTGTCAAGACCTTGTCTCTACAATAAATCAAAAAAATCAGCTAGGCATGGTGACGCACACCTGCAGTTCCAGCTACTTAGAAAACTGAGGTGGAAGGATCACCTGAGCTCAGCAGGCTGAAGATGTAGTAGCCATGAGCGTGCTACTGCACTCCAGCCTGGGCAACAGAGTGAGACTCTGACTCAATACATAAATAAATAATAAAATAAAAATTAAAAAGTTAAAACCCAAGGGGCCTATGTGAAAGAAGATAAACCAGATCAAACCATCATTTTTCTTGATATTGGAGTCATTCAGAGGAACTCCTAATTATATACCTCCCCAAGAGACTTGTGAGGCTAACTCCATCCTACTTGTTACCTTTGAAACTCAGCTGGAGTCCATGAGCACCCAGATGAAGGGGAAAGGTTACTGGTTCACAATATGAAGGTGCTTGGGATTTCTAGAAGGAATTTAGGTCACCCGGAAGAAACAGAGTTGCTCTATGATTAGGACAGCTTTTATATGTGTTCTCTACTCCCAAGGGAATCTGAGGTCATTTCCCAGGGCCTATCTGCCTGATGCCATGACAGTGTTCAGCTCCCCAATTTCCCCATGATACCAAACAACACCCTTCTATTTTGTCTGCAAATAATCATTTGCAATAAGAAAATGACTCATAACATTTTTTGAAACATTAATTTTTGTTTCAATAGTTGATTATTGTTTAGAATATTATAATGTATTACAATGTTGTGGTACTAGATACTAAAACGTATTATTCATCTTTCAATTTTTGTACTTTTAGCATTTCAACTATTATTTGAAGGGCTTCTTACTGCAGTATGTCACATTTATTCACATACACATGCACATGCTACAGTATTTTCAGTTTGTGCCAGTGATATTTTGGGCCCTGAATGCTATGTAAAAAGAGAGACATTTCTCACCAAGCTAAGGAAGTGAGCTCCTAGACTTTGCCTTTAAAAATATGCAGCTTGACAATTCAGTCCTCAAGCTTACTAGGTTTCTCTTCCCCTACCCATCAGTTACAGTATATGAACAAGAGTTCATTTGAATTTCCTTGAGGAGAGTGGGTTTAATCAGGTTGTTAAAAGTCTTCCTAATAGGATACCCAATATTGTGGCAGTTAGGCCTTTTCTTTTACTCAGAGCTAGCTACAAAAATATTGCATTTGTTTACGTCTCATGATGTATACTTTCGGTTTGGATCTATGTCATTTTATTTGAGTCCCTCAAAATTTTTGAAAAATTAGTTCAGAGAGTAAAAAAAAAGTATGGTCAACACTGCTAACTCTCGTGTTCTCCCTCTCTCTGTGCTATAACAGGAAATGCATTTCTGACACTTTTAAAATGAGCAATCACACGTATAATCAACTTGGTTAAAACTTCCTTCCTGGTAACTGCAACACTTCCTCTGCATCTGGATATGAAGGGAGCCCCAGAAAAGCGGAAGAGTTTAGAGGCACACTGGGAAGGTTTGAATTTGTTTTGTTTTCAAAAATTAAACAAATGATCCTTCAGCATCATCGCCTCCGCTGCTTTATCAGGTATTGCTTCCTTCTATTTTTTGCCCTTTGTTGGGTCTGACTCGGAATAGTGACATTTCCTTTTCAGCTAGAATATTTTTATCCGGGACTGTTGTTAGTACTTGAGATGATACTACCACTGAATGTCTGTGTTGCATTGTCTAGTCCAGCCTATATTGTGGATATACACAAGGTTCCGACAATAGTTTTGCAGGTGTATCAGTTCTTTTTTAGTTCTTTTTTGTTTTTGTTTGGGAGGAAGAAGGAGGGCACAGGAGCCTGAGCCAGCCAGGCTTCATATTATTACAAGTGCATGCTTAGAGACTACTGTAGTTATGGCGTTCCCAACGACTTCATTGTAAAAAGAGAAAGCCTCTAGCTTCAGCCATGAAGGAAACCAGTGAGTACTAGTCAGCCTGTTTTCTTCTCTTACATATTATCAGATTGTTTGGTATCACTGAGGCAGAAGTTTTTGCTGTGTACTTGTATGTTGCCTAAATTTGGACATGTTTTAATTTAAATTAGTGTCAATATCAATATATCTTACAGTTCTCTTCTTTGTTATTCAAAATATAGCAAAAGACCAGAATGAATGCAAGAGACAGTTCTTTGGGACAGTTGTTTTCATTTACTTACTAAATATAACTTCAATATTTTAACAGAGGGAATATTGACTGTGAAAATAAGTTAAGCCAAGATTTGAAAATGAGTTTGGATCAAGTGGAACTTGTCTTTTAATCAAACTCTCCTTTTTGGTATACAGTAAATGCTCCACTATTTCTTAAAGAAATAAAGTTGTTGTGCATCTCACTAACATTAATTATTTAAGAGAGTTAATGATCTTTTCTGAAACTAATTTTTGCTTCAATAGTTGATTCTTGTTTAGAATATAATGTATTACAATGTAGAGATACTAAGTATTCAAATCAAAATATCTTATTATTCATCTTTCAATTTTAACACTTTTAGTGTTTCAATCATTATTTGAATGGTTTCATACTGCAGCATGCCACAGTCATATTTAAGTGTTTTTTGAAGGGTAGGTACTTATTATTTGTGGAAAGAGTAGCTAAGTCAATGAGAATAAATTTGCTTTACAAAAATGAAAATATTATGACAAAAAAGAAGTTAAATAATTGATTGGGATCTAAATTGCAGGTCACTGGAGTCCAGAAATCCTGCCTTCCATCCTGTGGCTCTTCCATTACCTAAAGCAGAGGCAGATCAAATGAACTGGTACAAAGTTTAAATTACCTGAATGTTCACATTAAGAGAGTACAGCCTTAGGTGACTCCTCTAAGACACTGCTCTAATATCACACTGACAGGATGTTTACACATTTCATGATTCAAAATTTTACGTCTCTGCAAATGATTTTGATGGCAACTTCACAAATTCTATTTCTGAGCTTTATGAATGAAAGGACTAGCTTTCCTAATCATAAAGAAGAAAAAAATGAAAAGAAAAAAGAAAGACAGGAAATTGACTAGGGAGCCTATTGCAGATCCAGACAGTTTGAATACAGGGAACGTGAAGTGAGGTTGGGTTGGGTGTCTGGGTTCCAAGAAGTGTGAGACCGAATAAAGAGGAAGTAAGTTAAGGACCTGTTTTAAAGGGAGGTGCTTCAGCATCTCACGTTGCACCCTGTAAACTAGGACTTGATCCTTAACTATTATTTTACTTATCTGTGTATTTCAGTCTGCTTAAGAACAACAATTGCCATTTTTGAGGCATTATGTCAGGCACTGTGCTAGATAAGTATTTTACATATCTTTTTTAAATCAAATATCTCAAACCATACAAAAGAATGATCAATAAACCCCCATATACCTATCAACCACATTGAACAAGTATTACTTTTACTCTCATCTCCGCCATCTGACGTATTACTACTTTGAGAGACGGGAAATAGGCTCGGAGGTTATTTAAGTAGCCGAAGTCACCCAGATAATAAGTGGCGGGCCCAGGATTCAAAGGCCCCGACTCCAAAGTCCTTGTCCTGTCTGCAGGGTAGCAAGGCCCCTCCAGCTTGCAGCACTTGGTCCCTCCGGGTCCTTTAGCGCATGTCAACCTTCTGCAGCTTCTCTTCTGCCATCTCACGGGAAAATGTGAGAGGAAGGTGCCTTTCTTGTGACAAAGCCCTGTGTTCCTCCACTCCCAGGTCACGTAGGGCATGGAGCTGGAGACCTATGAACAGCCCGTGGTTCTGAGAGAGGACAACCGCCGCAGGCGCCGTAGGATGAAGCCACGCAGCACGGCGGCCAGCCTGTCCTCCATGGAGCTCATCCCCATCGAGTTCGTGCTGCCCACCTGCCAGCGCCACAGCAAGAGCCCCGAGACGGTGCTGCTGCACGTGGCGGGCCACGGCAACGTGGAGCAGATGAAGGCCCAGGTGTGGCTG
Source organism: Carlito syrichta (assembly GCF_000164805.1). Taxonomy (NCBI): domain Eukaryota; kingdom Metazoa; phylum Chordata; class Mammalia; order Primates; family Tarsiidae; genus Carlito; species Carlito syrichta. The sequence goes on along the minus strand of NW_007131456.1, from coordinate 156,008 downwards.
CGCGCGCTGGAGACGAGCGCGGCGGCGGATTTCTACCACCGGCTGGGTCCGGACCACTTCCTCCTGCTCTACCAGAAGAAGGGGCAGTGGTACGAGATCTACGACAAGCACCAGGTGGTGCAGACCCTGGACTGCCTGCGCTACTGGAAGGTGCTGCACCGGAGCCAGGGCCAGATCCACGTGGTGCAGCGGCACCCGCCCTCCGAGGAGACGCAGGCGTTCCAGCGGCAGCTCACGGCCCTGATTGGCTACGACGTCACCGACGTCAGCAACGTGCACGACGACGAGCTCGAGTTCACGCGCCGCCGCCTGGTCACGCCGCGCATGGCCGAAGTGGCCCGCCGCGACCCCAAGCTCTACGCCATGCACCCCTGGGTGACGTCCAAGCCCCTCCCGGAGTACCTGTCCAAGAAGATTGCCAACAACTGCGTCTTCATCATCATTCACCGCAGCACCACCAGCCAGACCATCAAGGTCTCGGCCGATGACACCCCCAGCACCATCCTCCAGAGCTTCTTCGCCAAGATGGCCAAGAAGAAGTCCCTGATGGACATCCCGGAAAGCCAGAACGAACAGGATTTTGTGCTGCGCGTGTGCGGCCGGGATGAGTACCTGGTGGGTGAAACGCCCATCAGAAACTTCCAGTGGGTGAGGCACTGCCTGAAGAATGGAGAAGAGATTCACCTGGTACTGGACTCGCCTCCCAACCCAGCCCTGGACGAGGTGAGGAAAGAAGAGTGGCCGCTGGTGGATGACTGCACGGGAGTCACCGGCTACCACGAGCAGCTGACCATCCACGGCAAGGACCATGAAAGTGTGTTCACCGTGTCTCTGTGGGACTGTGACCGGAAATTCAGGGTCAAGATCAGAGGCATTGATATCCCAGTCCTGCCCCGGAACACTGACCTCACGGTTTTTGTAGAAGCAAACATCCAGCATGGGCAGCAAGTCCTTTGCCAAAGGAGAACCAGCCCTAAACCCTTCACAGAGGAGGTGCTGTGGAATGTGTGGCTTGAGTTCAGTATCAAAATCAAAGACTTGCCCAAAGGGGCTCTACTGAATCTCCAGATCTACTGCGGCAAAACACCCGCACTGTCCGGCAAGGCCTCTGCAGAGACACCCAGTTCCGATTCCAAGGGCAAAGCTCAGCTTCTGTATTATGTGAACCTGCTGCTGATAGACCACCGGTTCCTCCTGCGCCGCGGAGAATACGTTCTCCACATGTGGCAGATACCCAGCAAAGGAGAAGAGCAAGGGAGCTTTAATGCTGACAAGCTCACCTCAGCAACCAACCCTGACAAGGAGAACTCAATGTCCATCTCCATTCTTCTGGACAATTACTGTCACCCAATAGCCCTGCCTAAGCACCAGCCCACCCCTGACCCAGAAGGGGATCGGGTTCGAGCTGAAATGCCCAATCAGCTTCGAAAGCAATTGGAGGCGATCATAGCCACCGATCCGCTTAACCCTCTAACAGCAGAGGACAAAGAATTGCTCTGGCATTTTAGATATGAAAGCCTTAAGCATCCAAAAGCATATCCTAAGCTGTTTAGCTCAGTGAAATGGGGACACCAAGAAACTGTGGCCAAAACATACCAATTGTTAGCCAGAAGGGAGGTCTGGGATCAAAGTGCCTTGGATGTTGGGTTAACAATGCAACTCCTGGACTGCAACTTTTCAGATGAAAATGTAAGAGCCATTGCAGTTCAGAAACTGGAGAGCTTGGAGGACGATGATGTTCTGCATTACCTTCTACAGTTGGTTCAGGTAGGGATGTTAGTGTTATCAATGGAACCCTCCTTAAAAGGAATTTATTTGCATGTGCACAGGCACTCCATTCAGTCTTCAAATGGCCTTTGTTCAGACCTTCATCAGTCAAAGTAGATCTGATGAAGTCACCTCAAGAAGTAGTAAACTGTTCCATTTACTTTTTTTTACTGTCTTTGAGGATTAACCGACAAGCATTTTAAAGACATTAGCGTTTCACTTTTTTAGGAAGATATTCCCTGTGGGAATACTTCGTTCTCATTTATTCTTTTGATGATAGATTCAACTTACTGAATGTTTCCTTGTGCCAAGACTCCAAGTGATTTACGTTCTTTTAGTGTATTATCTCATTTAACTCCTCCAACACCCGTGATGGAGGTCAAATTAGCATTTGAAGTTTATTTTATTTTATTTTTTAAATTTTTATTATAAAGACAGGTACATTTCAGGGTTAGGTATATAAACATTGATCAGCAGGTACCCTTGTTGATGAGGTATGCCCCTCCCTACCCTAGCAGTTTCCCTCAACTTCCTATCCCACCCCCTCCCACAGTTTCCCACTACTGCCAATTGCTTTCTTATAGCATTATAATTGTTCAAGGTCCGTTTATGAGTGAGAACATATGGAACTCTTTTCTTTGTTTCTGTGATAAGTCACTGAGTATGATCGACTCCAAATCCATCCAAGTTGCTGCAAAATCCGTATATTTGTCCTTCTTTATGGCTGCATAATATTCCATTGTGTATATGTACCATTTGAATTTTGTATGTAAGGAAACCGAAGTACTAGGAGGCTAAGCAGTGTGCCTCCGGTCACATACTTTGAAAGAAGCAGACCAGAATTCAAACCCAGGATGTCTGACTCCAGGCCCTGCTCTTTTCACTGTGTTCCTGAATCCTGCATCAGTCTGGTATCAGGCCAGTGTGGGCTAGAGAAAAAAGGTCTTACTCTTTGCTTATTATAATTCACAGAATAACATCATATATTCTCATATTATAATTCACGAAATAACATCTCATATTTCATACTTGAAATCTCCTCTCTTTAAAAGGTAAGGTAAGGTCTGTATTTCTCCTCCAGTTCTTATGAATGTTCCTTGGGTGTCCTGAGAGGCTAAGTGATTTGCCTAAGGTTAAGCTAGGAAATTAAAAAAGAAAAAAAATAAAGGAGGAACAGCTCTCTTGCTCACTATAGCAGTTCTCAAATTATATTGTACTGCTTGACAAGGAAAAGGAAGTAAAAGAATGGTTATAGAAATGCTATTTTAGAGCACAGACCAGTTCATTCATTCATTCAAGAAACATGTGCTGAGAAGACTGGCATTAAGTGAGTACACACACAAACAGATGTTTAATACTAATTGTGACAAATGGTTTGGGGAAAACTGGAGTATTGTGAGAAAACAGGTCCCAGGGACACTGGGTCATCAAGGGACCAGGAACAGTTCTGAGTAGGTGATATTCAACCTGAAAACTTGAGGATTAGCCAGGCTAAATTTTAGACACTAAACTGTCTAATCACTAACTATATAGTAAGTCCCTGGATTTTTCTGGTAAGCATTTTGGATATTTTCAGCTTTAACTCTGAATCTTCACCTTCTCAGTAGTCAGATACTTGAAATATTACCTTTGATTTTGCTTTCATCTATTAAATATAGCCAATATTTTTTCTGCCCATTAGTTCAGATATTTGCATAACACTAAAGAATTTTAGAATAATTAAGACCTTCTGTTTGTTAGCTCTCCCTAACAAAAACTACAAAAACTTGCCTGAGCTCTTTTCCAAATCCCCAAATCCCAAGGTTACTATGAATTATTTTTCATTGTCACTTTCACAAGTAAAGCTTGTAGAATTAAAAACAAATAGTGTTCTTCTTGGAAATGTCCTATGAAAGAGGTCAATAGATACTATTAACATTAAATTTATGGTCAAATTTGAAGAAGAGTAGTCATTGGTAAAACTATTTGGGACATTTTCAGCTATGGCTAAATGACTCATTCCTGATCAAAACAGTCTCCCAGATCTGCAGTGTCTTTACCGAAGTGAAACACGAAGGTCAGAAAAACTCACAACTGGATTAAAAATTTGAAGCATTTCTAAAGTGAGTACTGGTGGCTAAATAATAACATTAGTCACAGCTATAATGGCACCTATTTGACCATACCTATGAAAACCATTTTTGTAAACAGGTGTAATTGAAACATCATGAAGTCATTTTTGATCATTTCCAAATAAGAAAACCAAAGTAAGATTTGTAAAGCCCTAGATATATATAGCATGAGAATGTCTTCTGTTCATTGGGAAAAAAGGATAGACCATTTCATTTCTATTTATAAAGGGAATACTCTGAGATATTTGATTGTAAGCCTCTCTTCATTTTTATATATGATATCCTCTAAATTTATATATGCATTTATAATAATCCAAACAATGTCAGTCTTGTTGCTGTATAATTATGAACTATTTAAAATTTACAGAAAAGTACAAGTAATCATTTAACAAATATCCATGTACCCACCAATATTTAATTATTTTTTGACAATTTTTGAATTCTTTTTCTTCAGTAATAGAACTGTAACCTAAGTCAATATTCTCTTTATTAGGTTGATGGACTGAGCCAGTGCCAGGGGAAAATACAAAGAATTGCAAAAAAAGTAGGTCATAAAACGTTTATTTAGAAAGTAGATCAGAGAGAAAGGGTGAATCCACTTCTCCAAGATTGGAGAGGGGGCTGAATGCCTAAGAAATGTTTGGCAGCAAATGTTCAGGGCACGTGGCTTATAAGGCTTTCTTTAGGGGTGTAGGTAGTACTCTTGGGTGAGGTAACACAGAAGCTGTCGCCATGGTGATAGGTGGTGGTCTTTGTCACATAGGTCCTGAAGGATTGATCACAATAGATTAGGTCAGCTTGGGCCTTTATGGCAGGAAGACAAATACTTTGGATAAGAGGGTAATTAGTACAAAGCACTGAGACCCTGTGAGGCAGCTCAATGACTTGCCAGTGAGATGCCTAAAAGGGAAGCTACAGGGTTTTGGAGATCTTCACATCTAACAAATATTTCTCTCCTTATATGTCTTTTTTGTTGCTGCTATTGTTCTCACCACCTCTCTTCTACTTTATAGATTTGATACAGCCTCTATCCTTCTAATAGAACAAGTGGGCCTTTAATTGGAGCAAATTCCCTCACCACTTGACCTTTAAAGTTATCGACAGCACATGACTTTGCATCAAGAGCTTTGTCCCCTAATCCCAGTTCTGTCATCGGCTGCTCTATGAGCTCAAGCAGATGTTTCATTCTGCTCCTAAGTGCTCTCTAACAGAGAGGACTGGACTTAAGTGGTTGGTAAGATTCTCAGCTCTCTAGCCATAAAGACACACTAAAGTAGAGCACCCGCTTTTCTCCATTTCTTTTTTCTGGATTCACTAATGTGGAATGCAATCCTACAAATTCCAATGTGTTCTTCCTTTAGGCAGTGAAATTTGAACCATACCATGATAGTGCCCTTGCCAGATTTCTACTGAAGCGCGGTTTAAGAGTAAGTACTTCCACTTTGATAAGACTGTGAAATTTTAAGTTGACAAGAATTGACTGATAGACCTAAAGCATTAGTCATAATAATTTCAACCTTCTTGTACCCACCCTCAGAACAAAAGAATTGGTCACTTCTTGTTCTGGTTCTTGAGAAGTGAGATAGCCCAGTCTAGACACTATCAGCAGAGATTCGCCGTGATCCTGGAAGCCTATCTGAGGGGCTGTGGCACAGCCATGCTGCATGACTTTACCGAGCAAGTCCAAGTAATCGAGATGTTACAGAAAGTCACCCTAGATATTAAGTCACTGTCTGTTGAAAAGTATGACGTCAGTTCCCAAGGTACAGTGGCTATATTTTCTTGGTTCTCTTTCTAAATGCTTTCATCTCCAAAGGCCACTGTCCCTATAATTCTTCTTGCTGGAAGCCAAGTTGCATCTTCCTGAAGCCAGAAAGGACACATTTTTTGAGTCTTCTGTCTTCATGGAGTAAGCAAATTTAAACTTGTCCTTTTACAAGTTAATAATTTAAATATATACTTCTATATTCTTGATGATGTTATGATAATAAATATTAAACTCTGAAAAATTAAAAAGCATTATACGGTATAAAATGTATTTTTTAAGAACAGTTGCGCACACACATAATTATACATTTGTTATTTCCAAATATTTACCTTTTTCTCCACATCCTTGAATATGTGCAGATAGTCTTCAAGTGTATAGTTTTTTAAAGTAATGAATTACTAAGAGATATTTTAAGTTTTTTGCATTTCTTCATATATATCTATGAGGGGGACCCTAAAAAACCCAGAATTTATTTATAAAAAGTTGTGTATTTATTCTTACATGTTTAAACTTCAGTCACCTTCAGTGTACTCTCCATTTGATGCAATACACCTACCCAGATGCTTTTCCCACTGCTTAAAACAGTTTTTGAACTCATCGATTTTGTTGCCTTTAGTGCTTCTGCTGTTTTTTGTTTTACCTCTTCCATACTGGCAAAACATTTCCCTTTGAGGACTTTTTTCTTTTCTTTTTTTTTTTTAAGAGTAAAAGCAAAGAGCAGATTTAGTAAAAGGACAGAGGGAGTACACTCCAAAGAGAGGAATAGGCCCGAGCTGGAGTAGCTCAAAAGTAGCAAGTTAAACAAAGCCAGGACCTTATATATCCTTCACTTTTGCAAAGTTTGCAAAAACAAAACATTTGATAAACGTCTCTGGGGTTAAATGTACTTTCCGGGGAGGGGTAACATTTTAGGTTACTGCATATGTCTCTGCCTGCCATTCCATAATCTTAATTGTATGTATGAGATGCAGGCCCTGTGCATTAGCCTTAACTAGCTGTTTTGCATGGAGAGGCTACAGAGAGTTCAATGAAGTCCCTGCTGTGAATGTGCCACACCTGGGGTGTAAGTTTTAGGGCCTTCTTATCTTGTCCCAGAAAGGGATGGCCTTTGAGGACTTTTTCATCTGGGGAAACAGCAACAAAAAAATCACTGGAGATGAGACTGGATGAATAGGGAGGGTAGGGCACGGGGGTCATACCATTTTTTGGTCCAAAACTGCTGAACGTTCAATGAGGTGTGGGCAAGTGTGCTTATATATCACCATCATGAAAAGGACAAATGCATTGAATCTCCAAAAAAATGCACTGAAGCCAAATGCAGCCCCTCACAACAACACTAGCTGGTACACTGATGCCAGCGGGTTCCTAGAACACTTACCTAGTGGGGGAAGCCTGTAATACAAGGGACCTGCCCTCCAAAAGATAATTTCAGGTTTTTTTGGTTGCCCTCACATATCTCAGAGAAATATATATGGATACATCCATATCCATGGGTTCTGCATTTATAAATTCAACTAACTGCAGGTTTTAAAATTGTAATTGTATTGAACATGTACAGACCTTTTTTCTTGTTTTTATTCCCTAAGCAATATGGTATAACAGATATACTTATAACATTTACTTTGCAATAGGTATTATGAGTAGTCCAGAGATGGTTTAAAGTATATGGGAGAAAGTGCATAGGTTATATGCAAATACTACCCCATTTTATATCAGGGACTTAAGCATTCATGGATTTTGGTATCTGAAGGAGGTCCTGGAAACCAATCCCTCATGGATACCAAGGGATGACTGTATGTATGTTGTATATAACCTTTATACATATATGCACACCCTACCTCCTCTCTGAAGCCATTTCCAATATCATCTTATCCCTACCCTAAGAAATCCTGCCCCTGCCCTAGGAAAATTAATCACTCCTTCTCTGTAGTCCCATACCTTTTGATTGATACTACATTAAATTACAGTCATTAAATATCTTTCTGGCTATGTAAAACTGTATGAACCTTGAAGATAGTGGGTATCTCTTTTTCATTTTTATATACGTAGAACTAACACTAAGGCTAATTATATAAATGCTTGCTCATATACTCAGCAAGTATCTTAAACTTCTGAATATTTTAGATTTCTGTTCTTTTCCGTGCACCAATAATGCTCTCTGCTAAAAATGATAACAGTAATAATCATCTTTTATTTTAAGAAAGGGAAACATTTGTACTGACCTCCACTCTATCTGTTATCCAGAGAGTAATATTTTTTTTTAAATCAGAGTTTCACTCTGTTGCCCAGGCTGCATGCAGTGGCATATATTCCTGGCTTACTGCAGCCTCAAACTCCTGGGCTCAAGTAGTCCTCCAACCTCAACCTCCAGAGTAGCTTGTACTACAGGCACCCACCACCATGCCCAGTTAATTTTTTTTTCTTTTAAGAGCTGAGGTTGCTATGTTGCCTGGGCTAGTCTTAAATACCCGAGCTCAAACATTCTTTTGTTCTCAGCTTCCCAAAGTGCTAGGATTACAGGTATGAGCCACCATGTATGTATTTGACCTTTAGAATTTTGGGCTGTCACAACCATCTCTACACAACCTAACTTCCTCTTTTGAAAAGAATACACAGAACCCCAACCGAATTTCATTTATTATTGTCTTCAAATGTTTGTTCCCCAAATCAGATTATAGTTAAAAGTTTCACATGCTAAAAAGAAAGCTACAATATTAATTCCTTAGCATTACTCTCAAAACATCTTCTCACCTGATTGTATTGGTGTCTGTGTACCATCCCTCTTATAGTCACATATTTCTGTCCCCGTTGTTGTGTGTGGCCATGATTACATTGCTCATAGTAAGCCTGATATCTTGCCACCTCAAGTGGTTAGTCCCTCAAAGGCAGGGCCCTACCTCCTTTTCTCCTACTCCACATCAGAACAAATATATAGAATTCTGTAAATAAGTATGCTCTCAGGAAATATTATAGTTAATATTCATAATTTTTTGAACTCACATATTTCTTGTGTACTTTTGATAATTACAGTTATTTCACAACTTAAACAAAAGCTTGAAAACCTGCAGAATTCTAATCTTCCCCAAAGCTTTAGAGTTCCATATGATCCTGGACTGAAAGCAGGAGCACTGGTGGTAGGTATCACTTGGATGTCTTTATGCAGTCTTTTGTCTTTTAGCTCTCTAGAGCCTAGTACTTAAAAGTTAATAATTACAAAGAGGGAAACTGGAGAATCTGTGGATGGGCTTCTGTCAGACCCTTGTCTGATCACTGGCTACTGAAAAGCTCAACACCAGATAATTGACCTTCCATATTGTTTTAAGTCAGTTTATTGTGTATCCTTGACATACAATAAAATTTGGCCACTTGACATGTGTATACAATCGTATAACTACCACCACAATCAAGATATAATTTTGCCTTTTCTAGAATTTTGTTAAGCAGAATCATATAGTATATAGTTTTATATATGGATTCTTTTACTTTGCACAATGCTGTTAAGATTCATTCATGTTATGTGTATCAGTAATTTGTTCCTTTTTATGACTGAGTAGAATTCCCTTGTATGAATATACCACAACTTGTTTACCAATCATTTCTGGAGTAAATATTTAGCAGTGGTGTAGTTGTGTCAGATGGTAAATGTATATTTAGTTTTAAAAGATACTGACAAACTGTTTTCTCAGGTGGATGTACCATTTAAATTCCCACAAGCAATGTACAATGTACCCCAAAACATCAAAATTTATAAAAAGTTGTATATTTATTCTTCCATGTTTAAACCTCGGTTACCTTCAAAGTACTCTCCATTTGATGCAATACACCTATTGAGATGCTTTTTCCACTGCTCAAAGCTATTTTTGAACTCATCTATTTTGATGCCTTTTCATGCTTCTGCTGTTTTTGTTTCACCTCTTCCACATCAGTAGAATGTTTCCCTTGGAGGACTTTTTTCAACCAAGGAAACAAACCAAAAAAAAAAAATGGCTTAGGGCAAGATCGGAAGAATAGGGAGAGTGGGGCATGGAGTCATGCCGTTTGGGGCCAAAAACTGCTGAACACTCAGCACGGTGTGGGTAGGTGCACTTGTAAATCACTCATCATGAAAAGAATCTCAAAAAAAACCCCACTGAAACTGAATGCAGCCTCTCACAACAGTGCTAGCTGGTACACTGATGCTGATGAGTTCCTAGAACACTTAGCTAGTGGGGTCGGCCTGTACTACAAGGGGCCTGCCTTCCAAAAAATAATTCCAGGATTTTGTATGTGAGTTCCATTTGCTTCACATCTTAGCCAACACTTGTTCCTATCAGTCTTTTTAACCTTAGCAATTCAGATGAGTGTGATGTGGCATCTCACTTGTTTTTATTTGCATTTCCCTAATGATGTTGAGCATCTTTTCATGTGTTTATTTTCCATTAGAGGATCTTTGGAAAATTTTCTGCTCATATCATTCACCCATGTTTTAAGTGAATTGCCTTCTTATTTTTGAGAGTAATATGAACTGGATACAAATCCTTTACCAGGTATACATTTTATAAATATTTTCTCCCAGTCTGTGGCTTGCCTTTTTTTATTTTTTAGAAGTGTCTTTCAGCTGGGCTTAGTGGCTCAATCTGTAATTCAAGCACTTCGGGAGGCCAAGGTGAATGGATTGCCTGAGCCCACAACTTGGCGAGACCTTATCTCTACAATAAATCAAAAATTAGCCAGGCATGGTAGCACAGCCTGTAGTTCCGGCTACTTAGAAGTCTGAGGCAGAAGGATCACTGAAGCCCAGCAGGTTGAGGCTGCGGTGGCTAGGAACATGCTGCTGCACTCCAGTATGGGTGACAGAGTGAGACTCCAACTAGAAAAAAAAAAAAATGTCTTTCAAAGAACAGAAGGTGTTAATCTTGATTAAGATCATTTTATAACTTTTTTCTTTTATACTCTGTGCTTTTAGTGTTTTCTCTAAGAAATCTTTGTCTAATCTAGTGTGTCAATCTGGGGAAATATTTGGCAATGTCTGGAGACATTTTTGACTATTATAACTGAGAGAAAGCTACTGGTGTCTAGTTGGTAGAGGCCAGGAATGCTGCTAACCACCCTACAAGATACAGGATAGTCCCCATAACAAATTTTTCAGCCCAAAATGTCACCAATGCCAAGGTTAAGAAATCCTGGCCCAAATCAATGTGACAAATATTTTTTTCCCCAAAGGTTTATGATTTTTAACTCTTATATTCAAGTCTGTGATCCAGTTTGAGTTAATTTTTGTATATGGTTTGAAGGAGTGGTCAGAGTTCATTTTTTAATGTGAATATCCAGATTTTTTAGTACCCTTTGTGGAAAAGTCTATTATTTTCCTGTTAAATTACCTTGACATCTTTGTCAAATATCAATAGACCATATATGTATGGGTATGTACTTATATCTCTATTCTGTTTCATTGATCTAAATGCCTTTCTTTACATCAGCACCAATACCACACACTCTTGATTACACACAAATAACAAACCACTTACACATGAAGCAGTATACGGAAATTAACCCCCCTCACATCCTTTGTACTATTTTTGTTATGCTTTTAACTTCTACATATGCTATGAGCACCACAATACGTTATTATTTTTACTTATACTACAAGTTTGATGACAATAAATTCTTTCATCTTTTGTTTATCTGAAGAACTCTTTTCTGCCTTTATTTATAAAAAATACTTTCCCTAAATATAGACTGTTTTTTTCTTTTAGTAGCATTTTATTCTGACTTGCATATTTTCTGATGATAAGTCTACGTCATTCCTATCTTCGATTTTCTGTACATGATATATGTTTTTCCCCCCAGGCTGTTTTTAAGATTTTCTTTTATCACTGGTGTTCAGCAGTTTGATTTGGGTGTGCCTTGGTATGGTTTCCTTTACATTTAGTCTGCTAGGGTTTATTGAGCTGCTTGGATTTGTGAGTTTATAGTCTGTCAAACTTGGAGAATTTTCAGCCAATATTTTTTCTGTCCCTTCTTTTCTCTCCTCTCTTTCTGAGACTTCAGTTACAGTATTTTAGACCACTAGACCATGGCTCAGTCTGAATCCCTTTTCTCTATGTTGTAGCCTAGAAACAGCCCCTAGCTCTAAATTGGGGCTGCTGTAGTTCTCACTTCATTTGTCTTTCTTTACTCAGGGGACAGTCCTATGCTGCCTGTATAATGTCTGAAATGAATTGTTTCATATACTTTGTCTAGTTTTCTAGTTGTTTATGGTGGAATGGCAACTCCTGTAGCAGTTAAACCTCATGGAAAGAAGGGAAAGTTTCTCCCTTGCATGTTTAATTTTATACACATTTACCAGCAAACTAGCACGATAGCAAAAGCACACACTATCCACTGTCCGTCATTTAGAAGTAGATAGGAATTAAACTGATTTTGCTTTCTTTTAAAGACTGCATCAGTTTTGATCCATGATGAATTCATCTTTGGTTAAAACTCCAAAGTTTTTAATTTTTAAGTGAGTGACTGCTAAACCCTATTTTCCCTACCTGGAATTTATGTAGATACATGAGGGGTTTGTTTTGGGGATTGGGGGTTGTATCTAAGTGTCAGATTTTCCATTTATTTCTGTTCAGTTTTGTCTTGTTAGATGTAGATTCTGCAATAATAGGATTTTAGACATTGTGGTAGCATTAGAATTTGTTTTTCTAATAAAATCCTAGGGGGACAACAGATACATAAACAAATAATCTTGAAGTTGCTCTCTAAGGTTAATGGGATGTGGGCGTACCAGAGTTCTGTGGAAGTAGGGTGTGGGGAGAATGGAATCTGCCACACCTCTCCGGTACCTATGCAGACTCTTGTGGTTCCTTGGGATACAGTTTGAGAACCACTGATTTAAGTGTTGTAAATTTGCTTTCATGTAGCATTTTCAAATTTGGTGAGAAAACCTTCTGTACTTTTCCCCAAACATTGAAAATCATTTTCCAACTAGGATTTTTTCCTGGTTGTTTATAGTTATGCTTTGCAGGAGAATTTGTGTTCCACCATGTATATTCATTATTCATTACATGTTGGAAACATCTGACTGCTTCCTTACAGATTGAAAAATGTAAAGTGATGGCCTCTAAGAAAAAGCCCCTATGGCTTGAGTTTAAATGTTCTGACACTACAGCCCTATCAAATGAAACAATTGGAATTATCTTTAAACATGGTGATGATCTGCGCCAAGACATGCTTATTTTACAGGTATGCTAATGTTAAGGATTTGTTTTCAATTATCTGAAAAAAGAGTTCTATATCAGACCTAAAACACGTTTTCTGCTGATTCTGTTCCCATTCTCTCCTTTCACATGACGCACAGTGGTCAGGCATTACATAATAGAGAACTTTCACTTGGGAAACATAGCTGTGGACCAGTGGATATGTGGTCTAATGTGCATCACAATTCTGTCCAAGATACATATCCAACATTTCCAAGTGGCCAGATACACATCCCTCACCTAACCTCTTTTTTATGCACCCTATTCCAAGCTTGATAACACAGAAAATAGTCATATTTACCCCCAGGACCTACTTGATTCATCTTCACAGACATGTCTGCACACCCATAGGCAGTCTTCTTAGATTCATTTCCTCTGACACACATACACAAATCCCAGTGAATGATTTGATGGGAAGGAGAGAGACGAACAGGTGGGTGACTGGAGAAGTCACGCAGGTAAGTGATAGGAGTGAACTGTTATTAGAGCAGAAGTGAGTGGGGAATGTATCAGTGCTCATTATTTTCATATTTTCTAACATTTCTGAATAGACATTAGCTTCACAAATCTGTAAAGTAATATTCTCCAGATTCTAGTTGTTCAGCATTGTGGAGACAACAGCTTCTAATACTTAATATGGTTTACTTAAAATGGACAGGCCACATTGATTTAAAGGTAGCCGATTTAAAATTGATCATGTTAGCCAGGCTCTGTGGCTCAGCCTGTAATCCTGCGCCTTTGGGAGGCTGAGGTGAGTGGATTGCCTGAGCCCGCGGGTTCGAGACTCGCCTGGGCAGGGAGACCTCATCTCTACAATAAGTCAAAAAATCAGCCGGGCGTGGTAGCGCATGCCTGTAATTCCGGCTACTCGGAAGGCTGAGGCGGAAGGATCGCCGGAGCCCAGCATGTCGAGGCTGCGGTGGCCGGGAGCGGCCACTGCACTCCAGTCTTGGCGACAGAGTGAGACTCCGACTCAAAAAAAAAAAATTTTTTTTAATAAATAAATAAATAAAATTGATCATGTTTTCAATTCTCTGTAAGTTTCTGTTTTTACTTATTTATAATATGAAAACAGTAAAACCCTTGCTTTGTTTTTATTTCAAAAATGGTATATGTATTGTTCAGGAAGTATTTTAGAAAAAAAAGGAAATTCTTCAAACCTTTGGGAAGTTTATTACATTTTGAATATGTCTGTAGAATCTTTCGAATTGTTTGAAGATGGACACTTAAACCCAAAAATCACTCTGTTGGTCCTCTCATTTTGAGAGAAAGTGTGCCCTTTCCCTTTATGTACTTTGCTTTATTGTGAGGCACATGGTTTGGCAGCTAAGGGCAAGTTGTTTAAGCTCATTAAGCTTTTGTTCCTTCTCCTGCAGATTGGGAATAATAATTGTATTCACACTGTAGGGTGATGCAAGGATCACACTTTAAGCAGCCCTCAGTAAGTGTTCACTGTCACTATCATTGTTGTTGCTGCTTTGGTTGTAGCCTTAAAGTGGTAAATATATGATAGGATGTTAGAATTTTTTGGTAAAATGCACATAATTAGAGTGGAACAAACAGAGCTAATGAACCATAGTTCAATCCTACCCCAGAAGGAATTAATTTATCCTCTTCCCTAGGGTGCATACATTTCAGGGACTAAAATTAACAGACTCACAAAGAAGGATCACTTCAGAGTACAGGTTGATCAATAAAAGTACAGTTGTTAATTACATATTTTACATTTACTTTCATATTTTGTATTACTAGATAATATTGCTGTTTCTTTAAGGGAGAAGAAAAAGATATCAAGTAAATGTGTATCTATGATAGAAACATTTCTGTGTTTTGATGCCCAGATTCTACGAATCATGGAATCCATTTGGGAGACTGAGTCTTTGGATCTCTGCCTCCTGCCATATGGTTGCATTTCAACTGGTGACAAAATAGGTATGTGATTACCACAGGAGATATCAGGAGATGACTATACCCACTCAGCTGGTTTTAAAATATTATAATTGCTCCAGTGTAGGCATTTAATACCCAAAAAATCATAATTCTATTCTATTATAAAAAGTTTCCAAGCTGGAGAAAGTGACTTTCAATTTAATATGGATATGTTGAAAATACATGAATGCGTGATTCAAATCCTTATGACTATACATGGAAATGATTTTAGTAAAAACTTGTTCCCACCCTCTTTCCTTCCCCACCTCTAAACTTTAGCTTGTTTCATTACACATTAAACTTTTCTCTTACAAATAACATTTAAAAATAGATGGAAAAATCCATCACTTATTTTTATATTCCAGAATTCACATTCCCAAAGCTATTACTCTACTCTTCGGTACTTTTATAGACGTTCAACATTAGTTTCAGTCAAACATCTGTTTATTCAAGCTTCTGATTTGAGAATTGTACAAAGCCATTTACATTTGACCCTGTAATTTTAAAAAGGAAAAGGCACAGATTGCCATGTGAGGAAGGATATGCTCAACACATAAATGCTTTTATTTATTACTTTTCAAAACCAACCCTTTCCTCTTGTCATTTGGGGATATTGAAAGCATTTCTCACACAGTTTCCATGTCCTTCTCTTTTTCTTTCACTTTCTCCTGAGAAAACCAACAGCGTGGACTTGGAAAATAGCCCTCAGGTTGGAAAAAAAACAAGCCCCACTCAACCATAACCTTTCATCCTGTGGGTCAGGCATTGGGTCCTAATTTCCATCAAACTCTGTGTGTGCATCCTCACATAGGAATGATTGAGATCGTGAAAGATGCCACAACAATTGCCAAAATTCAGCAAAGCACGGTGGGCAACACGGGTGCATTTAAAGACGAAGTCCTGAATCACTGGCTCAAAGAAAAGTCCCCTATCGAAGAAAAGGTGAGCTTATGCTTTTCTCCAGTCTAAAGTCTCCTTACAAGTTGTCATTTATGTAGCAATAGTGCTTTCAGCTTTTCAAAGAATCTGCCAACGTCTCTCCCCCTGATATATTGATGAAGTCCTTTTACTCATTAAATAATGGGGCTTTAAAGTACTTTCCCATGGTGATAGCAT
Source organism: Carlito syrichta (assembly GCF_000164805.1). Lineage (NCBI taxonomy): Eukaryota > Metazoa > Chordata > Mammalia > Primates > Tarsiidae > Carlito > Carlito syrichta. The sequence continues at coordinate 140,088 of NW_007131456.1, read as the reverse complement.
ATCTGTGTGAAACAGAGGCGCTCTGTTCAGGACTCCCTGAGCATTTGCTTCTCTTTTGATTATCAGGCATGCTTTGCCTAAAATTTGGTTCTGTAAAATAATCTGTTAGCACTTTTTATGGCTATCTATTTTTGTTGTTCAGCAGAAAAATTGAGTTACCATGTACAAATTATTTTCTACCTAGGAGACACAACAAACATAATAAAGTAATTTTTTTTTTCTTTCCTGAGTTAGGATTTCACTGTGTCTCCCAGGCTGGAGTGCAGTGGCACATTCATGGCTCACCACAGCCTTGATCTTCTGGGTTCAAGGATCTTTCCTCCTCAACCTCTTGAGTAGCTGGGACTACAGACGTATGCCACCAGCACCCAGCCATTTTTAAATTATTTATAGAGACAAGGTCTCATTATGTTGTCCAGGCTGGTCTCGAACTTCTGGGCTTAATCCTCTCACCTTGGCCTCCCAAAGTGCTGGGATTAGGGGTGTGAGCCATCACACTCAGCCAAAAAGTTTTTATTTTTTGTAGAAATGTCTCACTATGTTGCCTAGGCTGGTCTCAAACTCCTGACCTGAAGTAATCCTCTCACCTCAGTCTCCCAAAGTGCTGCGATTACAGGCGTCAGCTACCACACCTAGCCCCAATAAAGTAATTTATAATTTACTATCCATTCTAATCTAAATGGTAAATCACAGGTGCTGCAAATGTTAGTTCTGCCATCCCTCCAAAGTGCATATGCTGCATCCTTCCCAAGCTGTGTGGTTAGTCTGTTTGGCTGTCGTGTAAAGTTCTGCTGTACAGGATTAGCACTTCTCATTTGCATGGTTAGCAGCCTTTTGGGGAGAAAATATAATTAGTAGCACTTATTAATCTGTTATTCATGTGGATGTGTGAACCCATGCATCCTCTAAGTGGGCATAAGCAAAACATATGTTCACAAATGAAGGAGAAATTATGATGGGTTTTGTATAGCTATTGGCAAGTGATGCCTGGAGAGGAAGCAAGCCCTTTGGTTAAATTACTGTTACCTTTTGACTCTTGTTTCCTCCTCACACTGTTATGATTTGCTGAATCTTCATCAAAAATATAAGCAGAGTGATGAGAAAGTTGGCACTTAACAGATATAACACTAGTGAAATCAGGCACAGCCGACTTGCTCTACGAAAATGGTTTCCAGAACAGTGTCTTGGAAATCATTTGTAGATTCATGCTGCTTTTTGTAGTTAGAAGGCAACTAATATTCAGATGCATTTTAATTAGTTTCAGGCAGCAGTGGAGAGATTTGTTTATTCCTGTGCAGGCTACTGTGTGGCAACCTTTGTTCTTGGAATAGGCGACAGACACAATGACAATATTATGATCACAGAGACAGGTGAGTTTATTTATTGCAGCATAATGTTTTTGTTGGGATAAAAATATACATAACATAAAGTTTATCAGTGTAACTGCAATTAATTTACCACTGAGCAGTAAGTCTACCGTTCATTGGCATTAAGTACATTCACATTGTTGTACAGCTATCACCACCATTCATCTCCAGAAATTTTTCATTTTCCCCAGCTGAAACTGTACCCATTAAATACCAATTTCCCATTCCCCTCCTCTTTCCAGAACAGAGTAACTTTTAAATGGCGTTCAAGACTGGAACACATATTTAGAAGTCCTTATTGTCTAGGCACACTGATGCTGCAGTCACCTTAGATAGACCACCCACCTTGAGGACCGAGGTGTGAGTAAGGGAAGAAGAGGCAGGAAATGAGACCCAAGGTGAAGTTAGAGAGACAGCTAGAGAACTAAGAGAGGATCATAGCCCAGAAGCTGGTGGAGGTGAGAGAGATCACCAGTGTCAGATGTTACAGAGGTGCAACGGAAAGAACTCATAGATCTACTTAATTTGAAATTCTTTGCCTTCCTAACACACGCCGCTTCAGTGGTTCACTATCCACTCTGTTTGGTCAGTAATTATCACTACATCGTGAGATTTTTCTCTGTGAATGTGGACCATTTTAAGAGCAGAGTCAGGAAAAACCAGATGGTGACAAATTGCTTACTTCCTGTAAGAATTAAGAGATAATGCATTTATGGACAATAGACATGATAAAGGACTAAATGAGAAGAGGTGACTGTGGTGGTGATGGTGTTAGTATTAGAAATTGACCCAAAAGAGACTCTAAATTATTTATTTCTGTTGTGCTACTCAAAAGTAGAAAGCGAATGTTCCTCCCACAAGCAGAGTGAAACATCAGTCTTTCCTGAGTTACTTAAAGAATGTAAGAGTGTCTTAGGCATAATGATGACATATTGGCCAGAGAGTTTTTTTGTTTTTGTTTTGTTTTGTTTTTTGAGTTGGAGTCTCACTCCGTTGCCCAGGCTAGAGTGCAGTGGCATGCTCATGGCCACTCCAGCATTGACCTGCTGGGCTCAGGAGTTCCTTCCACCTAAGCCTTCCAAGTACCTGGAACTACAGGCACACGCTACCACGCCTGGCTAATTTTTTATTTATTGTAGAGATGAGGTCTCGCCAAGTTTCCTGGGCTGGTCTCGAACCTGCAGGCTCAGGCAATCTACTCACCTCGGCCTCCCAAAGTGCTGGGATTACAGACTGAGGCACTGAGCCCAGCCAGTCAGAGAATTTTGATTTATGTTTCTAAGAATAATTTTGAGACAAGAATTTTTTTTTTTTTTTTTTGAGTCAGAGTCTCACTCTGTCACCTAGTCTGGAGTGCAATAGTATGCTCACAGCCACTGCAGCCTCGACCTTCTGGGTTCAGGCGATCCTTCCACTTTGGTCTTTCAAGTAACTGGAACCACAGGCATGTGCCACCATGCCTGGATAATTTTTTGGTTTATTGGAGAGAAGAGGTCTTGCCAAGTTGCCCAGGCTGGTCTCGAACCTCTGGGCTCAGGCAGTCCTCTCATCTTGGCCTCCCAAAGTGCTTGGATTACAGGTGTGAGCTACCACTCCTAGCCTGAGATAATAATTTTTTAATGGCATTTGGCTGTCCTCTAAAGAACACCAGAAGAATATCAAAAACATACTTGGTTCAAAGAATGTTTTATGGCTCCTACTTTTACACACCTGCTAAGACAAAAAAAATTATAAGCTGACAAAACACTGTAAAACATGCTCTCGCACCCAAAATAGCTCATTATTAGACAACTTTTAAAAAATTTCAAGAAAAACAATCTAAGTGATATTATAAGTGCTTATGCTACTGTAATGATGTTAGACATTTTCCCTCTTAAGGAAACCTATTCCATATTGACTTTGGGCACATTCTTGGGAATTACAAAAGTTTCCTGGGCATTAATAAAGAGAGAGTACCATTTGTGCTAACCCCAGACTTCCTCTTTGTGATGGGAACCTCTGGAAAGAAGACAAGCCCACACTTCCAGAAATTTCAGGTAAGTCACCTCCCTCTTTATCACCTGCTGAGAACACCACCCAAGCAGATGGTGCCTGCAGCACTCTGCCGCCCTCCCTCACCTCTCCTCTGCTGGGAGGCCTAGCCTCCACCCCCAACCCCTTTTGGCATGACCAACCCTACTTCTTCCCTGTCACTGATTTTCCACTCATTCCTTCCCCAAGCACAAACAGCATTTCTCAGTTCTTTCCACCTAACACCAAGCAGAAATAACAGTATTTCATAAGCAGTGGGACAGGCAAACTTGGCACACCAGGATGGCACTGACACCTGGTGAGCAGTTTAGCTGTTGGATATTTATCTACTTAAGACGTTGACTAGAAGAGCCAAATTTTGCACATATTTTTCAGGATTCTCATAAGATTGTAAGCTTTTCTTGATTTTTACTATAGGTGCATATTTATCACATTATTAACACAGGGCATTCTTGTTGCGCCACCTACACTTATCTCATTTTGTCAAGCAAGGTCTCTTCTGTCATTTGAAATCTTGTTGGCTTGACCACAGGTTCAGCCAAAAGTTCTGGCTTCTCCTGCTTGCCTGTAAACAAGCTCCCACGTGAGTCTACCCATCTCCCTGGGAGAAGGCAGAGTCCACCTGCTTTTCATTCCTTTCTGGTCTAATCCAGGTCTTACTGTTAAATATTTCAAAACTCAACAAAATTTTACACTTGCAAATTTAATAACTGTCAATGAATACAAGAAGAGTTGTAACTACTACTGTAATACACTGGTTTTATAGCAATACAAATACAGAACAGAAAGATGAAGAGTGATTACTTTATATGTATGCCTTGGGTTCCCTTTAGATAGCCACCCCCCTTAGTACGTCTTAAACGTAGTTTTCTTTGCACTCCACATCTCAGAAACACGTCCTTTTCCTGAGTCTCTTCTTGAGTCCAAGTTTACCCTTGGGAGATGACATGGGCCTTGAAGTTCATTGGAACAGGAACTAGGATGCATTGTTTTGAAACCTGTCTGTTCTTGTTTGTTCTCCTGGCTGATTTTCGGTTTGGTGGTTACAAGACTTGCCCTCCCACAGTTCCAGTGGTGTTGTCAGAGAAACTGAGATCTCTGTGGCCAGATGGTCGTAGGATTTTTAGTGTGTGTTTTTCTGCATAAACTCAATTGAGTTTCAGACTGTTTCCAGGGACCTGACACATTTCAGTCCTGTTTTTCTTTAAAGTTAAAAAATCACATATTTTGACAATTTCCTGGAAGAGGAAAATGGTTCCAAAAAAAACCCTGGAGGAATTTCACCATTTATGGGGGGGAAAACACTCAGTTCTCCTCTCCTCTCAGTGGGGGTCATCTGACTAGCCTCAGACAAACACAGCCACAATAAACTGCGGCTTCAAGAATCAGACAAACACAAGGACTTGGCCTCGCTAATAGGCTCTTCTTTTTGCCAGTGATTTTTCCTAGAACAACTGCCCATCTGTCCTGTTGCTGACGACATTCTCATAGACCCCCACAGCGCTCATGTCACCCCGTCAAATTCCAGCAGTACTTCCCTTTAGCTTTCCTTGCTGTTGTTATTGTTTTTCAGTTTCAAAATAGTCTTTCATGAAAAAGTGTGTGGTGTGGGGAGGCTGAGGAGAGGTTGCCTCCGCCTACAGTCAACTTCCAAAGCAGCAAATCTTTGCAGTGTGGCTTTGCACAACCCAGCCCCAGATCTAGAACATTTCTTGATCCTGTGTGACCAAAGCTTGTTTCTTAAGCTATTGAAACCTCTTTCACTAAAGCAGTGTGCTCCACTGCAAGCACACCCTTGTAAATTTGTTGCACTCATTTGTATCTATGTTTCCAAGTTCTGCCATACATGCTAAGTGCCCAGGAATCCATGTCCATTGAACCTTAAGCACAGATACAGCATAGCACGTGGTTGAAAGGGTGGGCTTTGGTGGAGACAAACTTGAATCTGAATCCTGATCCTGCTACTAAATAGCTACCTATGTAATGAAAATGACTCATCCTTTCACAGCCTCAGTTGCTTCATCTGTAAAGTGGGAACAATAGAACCTTTCCTCCCGCTGTTTTTCTAGGAATATTTAAATGAAAGACACAGACGGCTGTCTTAGCCCTGTGCCTAGAACACAGCAGAGACTCAATAAACAGCAGCCATAATTGTTGTAGCCATTGCAGTGGATCTTCAAACTTTGAAAATTTTAAAGTTGAGAAACCATTTTTGAAGTGAGATCTCAGGTAATATATAAAAACATGACAAAGCAGCAGCATGCTCTAGTTAAAGGATGAGTGGAGTCCCCACTGTGCCTGTTCTGCCCCCCCTCCCCGTCCCCCCACCTCACTCACAACAGGAAAAAACCTGAACATCACAGCTTTAAATTATGTATATGCAGACTTTCAACGTTTCCAGCTTGACAAAGATGGGCTGCAAGTTTCCTTATCCTTTGGCTCTGACCTTGTGACAATTTTTTTTCTTTTCCATACTGCTAAGCTTCCAGAAAGATTTTCTGTTTCTCAGTTTTTATGTTTCCTTTTTGAACTGAAGTTCTTCAAGATCAGGGACCATATCTCTAAAGTCTCTAAATGGTGTCTTAGAATCCTGTATAATAAAGCTGCCATTTTTAGGCAAGCAGGGAAATGTATACATTTGCATTTTGAATTAAAGGCGTCCTCATTTCCAGTGAATCGCTAATTTTGAATTGATAAAGTTAATTAATACATGCTGCATATTTGAATAGCCTGTTGGGAAGGGTGGAGAAAACTTGACCCACTTTTGGTTAAGGATGAGACAAGTCTTCTCCACAGAGAATTAAAAACAAACCAGGCTAGTGGCCTGAGCGTGGAGTAAGGGACTGACAGAAGGTTCTTTTTCGTACCAGCTCTCCTTCCTGGGGCAGCTAGCTTAGCATCTAGAAAGAGGGAGAGTTCAGGAAAAAGCTAAAATTAGAGACACAAAACCAAAGTCACCCTCTGAACCCACGAGTGTCTATTAGCCTTTGCAGCAACATCTCACACACCGGGTGCTAAACAGGTATATTTCATTGATGGCAATTTTGATAAATTCCCCTTAGAAGAATCTCACCCTTGCTGGAGAGAGAAGAAAGAAAACAGTGTTTTTACCCATTGGTAATTTATTTTAGAACGCTTTATTTTAAATTCTAGTTAGTGGTTATAGAACATGTATAACACACAAATATATTTATATCATTGGCAAATGAAATTTGGCTTCCCATTTTGTATGAGAATGTGTTGAGTTTTACAAATTTTAAAGTAATAAATGCTGTTAATTAAAAACAAGAGTCGCAAAATATTAAAAATATCAGAAGATATCAAAAACTCCTTATCCTGCTTTCCCAAGACGTTTTGACATTTTTGTATTTTTTCTTCATTCGATTAAGCATTTTGTCTTTTAGAAGATGTAAATTGATCAGAATCTGCTTATAAACTACTATCTTAATTCAAATTGAGAAAGGCTCATTATCTTCCACGTGATGGTGCTTTGTCACTTAGAATAAAATCTGTGTATCCAAGCCTGGCCTGCAAGGCCTTATGTGAGGAAGCCCCGTTCCCTCCATCCTCACCCCACAGCACCTGCCTCTCAGGCTCACTGGGCTCACTGGTCCCTGTAGCCTTCCTCCATGTCTTCCACCATCCCAGCTGCCAGATGCTCAGGCCTTTTTCCTGAAGTGCCCTTTGCTGCCCTTTCATCTCAGCTTAAATGTCGTTCCTCGGAGCAGTCTTCAAAGTGTGGTCTCCTCCTGTTATTCTGCCACCACCCCCTGTCTTTTTCCTTCACTGCATCTATCACAGCATACAACTATTTGTATGCTTTGCTGTTTGTCACTCCCTTTCTCGACATGTGTTCTGTGGCCGGCACGAGGGTGCTCAGCCACAGGAAGCACTCGGCAGGAGGTGGAGGGGCAACTCCTGAATAGGGGAGGAGCTGGATCAGGCTGGATAACCTAGGGTGTCTTCCTTCCCTGTCAAACATAGTATTCTGCGAGTGTATGAACTAATACTCGGGCACAGATTGACAAACCACCATCACAAAGGTTGCTCATTTGCTTAATCACAAACTATGTAACATCCATACATCGGATGAGGAGCTACACCTAACTGTGGAATCTAATGTTTTATTAAATAATACGAATATGTGAGTGTCAGATGGTGTATATTCACATCTTTGTGGAGATTTCCTTACTGACATAAATATTACATATTTTTCCCCCATCAGAGCAATAACCTATGCCAAGAAAACAGAGCATGGAGCATATATATACGTAGTGTACCTTCAGTACCGGTCAATTTTCAAGGAGCATGAACAGCTTGTTCTTTTATTAACAAACATTTTGAAGATGTTCTTTGCACACAGTAGGCACTAAACCAATGTGTGTCAAATGAAGTCCAAAGTCATCAGGGCAGCCAGATAAACATGTTCACAAATATCTATTCAAAGCAGGTATTTTGAGGAGTATCTTTAAAAGACACTTGCCCCTAGATGTCACTCTTCAGAAGCGTTTTATAGGAGAATAGTCCAGAGCCCATTCACTGGTATTTTAATCTAGGATGACTGTGGAAGTTTCCCTGCCAGTTTTATCAAGCCCTGCTCTGTTTCCAGTTACGCAGTCTCATCCCCAGGCCAGAGTATAACCAGGCCTCCATCCTGTAGGCTCAGTCCCTTGCCCAGTCTCTGTGCAGCATCTTGACTCAGGAAGTTTTTAAGAACCTTTATTCAACCAGAGTCCATCTCTACTGTGGTCTGGCTCTACCCTTGGACCCCAAGTTTTTTGTTTTTTTAGTTTCTTTGAGTCAGAGTCTTACTCTGCTGCCCAGGCTGGAGTGTAGTGGCACACTCACAGCCAGCGCAGCCTCAACCTGCAGGGCTCTGGCAATCCTTGCACCTCAGCCTTCCAAGTAGCTGGAACCACAGGCGTGCACCACCATGCCCGGCTAATTTTTCTTGATTTATTATAAAGATGAGGTCTCACCAAGTTGTCCAAGCTGGTCTCAAACCCCTGGACTGAGGCAATCCTCTCACCTCCGCCTCCTAAAATGCTGAGATTAACAGGCATGAGCCACCGCGCCCGGCCCCAAGTTGTTTTAACAGCGTCTGCCTCAGTTCCTTCACCAGGGCCTCTACTTGTTAACCTACCTCTAGGACTCAGGCCTTGCCCCCTCCTATCATTTGCCCTGCTAGAGACTCTCCCTAAGCCCAGCCACAGGGCATAGAGACCTTACCATCTGGCACTCTTCTGAGGACTGCGGCCACCTCAGAATGACTCCCCATCACTATTCTCTACCTCCCCTTCCTTTGTGCAGTAACCCTCATGCTTGTCTACACCCATAACTATCTATACCTGCAACCTGCCAGGCCGGACTTTCTCAGCCTCCTGCCCCATCATGCTGCAGTCACCAAGCCCTGTGCATCATATTCAAGATAGGACATTAATTCAGCACACAAAGCCGGGCTCGGTGGCTCAACCTGTAATCCCGCACCTTGGGAGGCTGAGGTGAGTGGATTGCCTGAGCCCGTGGGTTTGAGACCTGCCTGGGCAACTTGGCGAGACCTCATCTCTACAATAAATCAAAAAATTAGCCGGGTGTGGTAGTGCGCGCCTGTAGTTCCAGCTACTTGGAAGGCTGAGGCAGAAGGATCGCCGGAGCCCAGCAGGTCGAGGCTGCGGTGGCCAGGAGCAGCCACTGCACTCCAGTCTGGGCGACAGAGTGAGACTCCAACTCAAAAAAATAATAATAATAATTCAGCACACACTAAGTACCTTCTGTGTTTTAGGCACAAAGAAGAGTCCGGTGCTGCCTTTGGCAAGGCAAGATAACTTCCCAGTTTAGTCCCTTTTAAATACAGTTGTTCCCTAATTCATCCTGATTTTGAAGAATCTTACCCATCTGGTCTCAGTGGCTCAGCCTGTAATCCCAGCACTTTGGGAGGCCGAGGCAAGTAGATTGCCTGAGCTCATGGATTCGAGCCCAGCCCGGGCAACTTGCGAGGCCTTGTCTCTACAATAAATTTTTAAAAAATTAACTGGGTGTGGTGGTGCATGCCTGTAGTTCTGGCTACTTGGAAGGCTGGGGTGGAAGGATCACCTGAGCACAGTAGGGGACGCTGGGGTGTCTGAGGTCTGAGTGTACCACGGCACTCCAGCCTAGGCAACAGTGTGAGACTCCAACTCAAAAAAAAAAAGAATCTTACCCAAGATTGAACTTGACTTGTATACATTGAGTATTCACCCATCATATACTGGGGGTGCCATTTGTATACACATTTTTAGTATGACATTTGCCCAAAAGATGGTGTTAATTAAATGAATGCTAGCATCACATGACAGGCAGAGCAGTCCAAGAAAATGGCAGAAGCACAGTTGAGTGACCATCATCCTACACATTGCTACCTACTGTAATTTAATTCAACTTTGAAAAGTAATACCTAGACAACATCTCTTAAAACATGTCTACATTTTTTTTTGGCGCCCCCTGTATATGCAGATTATCTACAGTGTGTCAGACATTGTGCTGGACTTAGGCGAGACAGCACAGAGGCCCAGCCCCAGAGTGCAGCAAGAGTGATGCACAGCATTGTGCTAAGAGTGTCAACAGTTGTTTGCAGAGGGAACAATTAATCCTGCCCAAGAAGATAGAAAAAAGCTATTCAAAGAAGGAAGCATATTTTTCAGGCCTTATGGGATGAATTCACTTTCATTTTGCTGAGGTAGGAAGGGGAAGAAACACCCAGGCAGAAAGAACAGCAGGAGCCAGTATATGAAGTTATGAAAGTACACACGATCAGTATTTAGGAACAAGAAGTACAGTGCCTGGTATGGAAGGCACATAGGTACATATGGAGTGTGTAGTGGAATTTGAGTCAAGAAAGGAAAGTTGGGTCCAACTTGAAGCACTGCATGGACTGGATTAGAGGGATAGAGAGTAAAGCAAAGCAAAAGTCATTTGGAGCTCATTTGCTTAATCATAAATTACAGTAATTAAGGTCTGTTATAGGCCATGCAGAGATGACTGGTTCATCTCTCATACTGCCCATAATGTACTACGCTGATCAAGGCGTCCCTCTTGGGATTTGCAACCCAGCCCACTAACTAGGTCAGACCCAGCCTCCTCTATCCCAGTGGGAAAATTTTCAGCACTTCATTATCCCTCCCTGTTATCCTTTGGAAGATGCCTCAGAGAAGGGTCTAGCATCAGCCATTTATAGGAGTTCGAGTACATTGGTGTGACATCTCCCCCAGGTGCAGACCTGTGGTGGTGTCAAACTGTTAGAACTTGTTTAGGATTGTCAGATTTAATCACTATTCTGGAAAAGATATGAATCTAAGACTGGAGAGATGGTCTTGGATCAGGCTCATGTGCTAATCTACCATCATGCAGAGTGACTCAGTACCTAAGACATTAGACTCCTGTTACTTTTATTATTTTATTTTATTTTTATTTCTTGAGACAGCCTCACTCTGTCACCCAGGCTGGAGCGTACAATCCCGGCTTACCACAGCCTTGACCTCCTGAGCTCATGATCCTTCCGCCTCAGCCTCCAGAGTAGTGAGTCTCCCCACTCAGCCCCTCCAGAGTGTTTGGATTATAGGCATGAGCCACCACTCCCCACCTCCTGTTACTGTTAAACACTAACTAACAGAGAATAACCTTTCAACTGGCATAATTCTCTCAATATTTAGTTTCTTTTAGAGAATTGTTTTGTCTACTATATCATATTATCAAGGACATTGTTCATAACATTACAAAGCATACTCTCTGTAAAGATCTTCTTGTGAAATTTCTACTGGTCTTAGTTTCTAGAAAAACTGTGCTTCTCCTAAAAATAAACCTTCTGATGGAGTAATCAGCTAGAGTTCCCTTTTGGCTAGAGGTATATTTGAAGACTACCTGTAGCAAGTACAGTTCTGCATCACTTAATGAAGGAGAAACATGCTGAGAAGTGCATCCTTAGGTGATTTCATCATTGTGTGAACATGACAGAGTGTACTTACACACACCTAGATGGGATAGCCTACTACACACCTAGGCCATATGGGCCAGGTGACAATCCTGTACAATATATTACCGTACAGAATACTGTAGGCCATTGTTACACATGATAAGCAGTTGTGTATCTAGATATGCCTAAACATAGAAAAGGTACAGTAAAAACTCAGTATAATATTCTTATAAGACCATCATGGTATATGCAGTTCATAGTTGACCAAAACGTCAATATGTGCTACATGACTGTATATAGGATTTGCTATGTGTTTTCTTTCTTTCTTTCTTTCTCTTTTTTTGTTTTTTTTTTTTGAGTTGGAGTCTCACTCTGTCGCCCAGGCTAGAGTGCAGTGGCATGCTCACAGCCACCATAGCCTCAAGCTGCTGGGCTCACGCGATCCTTCCACCTCAGCCTTCCAAGTAGCTGTAACTATGGGCACACGCCACCTTGCCCAGCTAATTTTTTTTTTTATTATTTATTGTAGAAATGAGGCCTCACCAAGTTGCCCAGGCTGGCCTCAAACTGGTGGGCTCAGGCAATCCTCTCACCTCAGCCTCCCAAAATGCCTGGGATTATAGGCGTAAGCCACTGCACCTGACATGTTAGGTGTTTTCAATTCATTTCTTTCCCTAACCCACTGTAGATTGTTTCTTTTATTTCCTCCCCCCCCCCCCCCCCACTTCTAACTAATGTTCTTTTGACTTTTGTATCTCCAGATAGCCTATCTTAAATCCTTTTTGGAACAAGGCTGGGAGATTTAAGCCTGTCTTAAATCCTTTTTGGAACAAGACTGGGAGATAAATACACACATTGCTGCATACAGGCTTTTCAGAATTTTGACTAAAGTAGAGCAGCTTAATTGTAGCCTTTAAGTCTCTAATGAACTTCTAGCCAAATATTTGAGAAGACAGAGCTAGTCTGAGAACCATTTTTAAGACCTTAAAGATAAGAATGCTAATTCAAACTCAACAAATGCATGACCAAATTACCAGACATACTCTACTCTCTGATTTACCAGAAAGTACTTCTTCATGCATTGTTCGGTCTGCTGATCAGTGACCACCTCTGTTTTGCCAAAAGAACTCAGAAAAACATTGGCCAGCCAGTGCATTGACTTTATAAAAAATAAAATCCTCTGCCTTCGACCAAAGTATTTTTCTCCACTATCTCCTTCCTCTAGTAGACAGAGGCAACATTGCTGTTTAGGGAAAGTAAATGAGGTATCACTTCATTTCTAGATGAAAATGGAGAATTTTGATTTTAAGAAGGAAGTATTCCATATGACCTCAGACAGTCTACAATAGCCACATCTCATCAGTGGTGAATAAATTAGTAGATGGTGTATAGAAGTAGTTTGTTTTCAATTTAGTGAACTGATAGTTGGGCCAGTTAGAAAATCAAGTAAAAGTTTGAACCCTGCGATGGTAATGAATTCCTTTATTCCAAAGACTTATGGGGGTGGTAACTTTGTAAAAACAATTCTTTCGTTTGATACTAGATGCTATAATTAAGGCATTTGAATCAACAATGAAATTAAGAGCAGATGTACTGCGTAGGCTCAGTCTATTTCTTTGCTACTAATGGAGAGTGTTCTAGCTGATGACATTAATAATAATGTCATGTTCCCCACATTTACACTCACTAACAAGTACATTAAACCAGGTCCTCAGAATAAAGTTTATTTCTGACCCTTCTCTAATCAAATAATACATAGCCTTCAACAGGCAGCTGAGAAGGAGAAGATGAGGATGTTTGAGGTCAATGACAGGCAGCTCTGGCAGAAGGGAAAATTCTGTTACCATAGCCAGTAACTTCTGCGTTCTGTGTTTTCCCTTGAACTCCACAAGCCACATCCTCAGAGTCCTTCAACCATAGGATTCTAGGCCAAGGCTGCATAGTCAGCATACTCTCACAGCCCCTGTGGCTCAGTGCAGATAGCAGAAATGAAGCTTCAGGGGCTTGAGTGGGTAGGGCAAGTGCTCTGCTATGTCCCCCATGGCAAGGGAACCACCTGCAGATGTAGCCAGCACTCCCTGTGTGTTTATCCCACTACTTCCAATCCCCCTCTCCTTTATTTTTTGAAAGCAGGATTTATTGACAGGACAGAAAAGCATCTACAGTGTGAGGTGACCCAAAGGGGCTACCCACCAATCCCTTTCTTATAGTATTGTGGCAAATGTTCAGGGTCTGTTTGGATGGGCAGCACAATTGGTTCCATGTTTGTGCTATTGTGAATAGCATGCACGTGCAGATATCTTTTGTAGAATGATTTGAGTTCCTCTGGGTATATTCCCTGTAGAGGGATGGCTGGGTCATATGGAAGGTCAATGTCTAGTTCTTTTTGAAAATGCCACTGTTTTCCAATGAGGTTTCACTAGTTTGCATTCCCACCAGCAGTATAGAAGCATTCTTTTTTCTCCGCATCCACGCCAACATCTGCTGTTGTTTGTTTTATTAATGATGGCCATTCTTACAAGGGTTAGATGGTATCTCATTGTGGTTTTGATATGCATTTCTCTGATGATTAGTGAGACTGAGCACTTTTTCATGTGTCTGTTGGCTGCCCATATATCTTCTTCAGGGAATGATATATCTATTCATGGCTTTTGCCCACTTTTTAATGGGACTGTTTTTTTTCTTTTCAGCACGTTTGAGTTCCTTGTAGATCCTGGATGTTAGGCCTTTTTCAGATATACAGTTGGAAAATATTTTTCCTCATTCTGTGGGCTGTCTCCCCACTCTCTTGATGGTTTCTTTTGCCTTGCAGAAGCTTTTCAGTTTGATGAGGTCCCACTTGTCCATCTTATCTCTTATGGGCACTTTGGGTTTTGATCAGGAATCAGTTGCCAGTTCCAATTTCCTTAAGAGTGTCTCCTGCATTTTCTAAGGTTCTTATAGTTTGAGGGTTGATGTTTGGATCTTTAATCCATTTAGAGTTGATTTTTGTGTATGTTGATAGGTAGGGTTCTACGAAATCCATATGTTATTCCTGTTTCAATCTTCTGCATGTGGTCAGCCAGTTTTTCCAGCACCATTTATTGAATAGGTTTTCCTCTCCCCAGTGGTTGTTGGTGGAGACTTTGTCGAACATGAGTTGGTTGAGAAATTAAGGTTTTGGTTCTGGGATCCATTGTCTATATGCCTGTTCTTATACCACTACCAGGCCATTTTGATTATTGTAGACTTATAATAAAGTTTAAAGTCTGGAAGTATAATACCTCCTGCTTTATTTCTTTTGCTGAGGATTGTTTTGGCTATTTGTGGTTGTTTATGTTACCATATGAATTTCTGTATTGTCATTTCCAGGTCTGAGAAGAATGATGTTAATAATTTAATGGGTATTGCGTTGAATCTGTAGATTGCCTCTGGTAGATGGACATCTTAACAGTATTGGTTCTTCTTCTCTGTGAGCATGGAATGTTTTTTCATTTGTTTATGTCTTCTTGGATTTCTTTGAGCAGTATTGTTTTCACTGTAAAGGTCTTTCACTTCTCTGGTTAGGAAGATGCCGAGGTATTTCATTTTTTTTGTGGCTATTGTGAATGGGATTGTGCTTTTTATTTGGTTCTCTCCTCCTGCTTGTTGTTGGTGTATAAGAATGCAACTGTCAGCCGGGCTTGGTAGCTCAGCCTGTAATCCCGTGCCTTTGGGAGGCTGAGGTGAGTGGATTGCCTGAGCCCACGGGTTCGAGACCCACCTGGGCAGCAAGACCTCATCTCTACAATAAATCAAAAAATCAGCTGGACGTGGTAGCGCGCACCTATAATTCCAGCTACTTGGAAGGCTGAGGCGGAAGGATCGCCGGAGCCCAGCAGGTCGAGGCTGCAGTGGCCGCTCCCGGGCGACAGAGTGAGACTCCAACTCAAAAAAAAAAAAAAAAGAATGCAACTGTCTTTTGCACATTTATTTTGTTCCCTGAGACTTTGACAAAGGCCTTTATCAGTGGAAGCAGTTTTTTGACAGATTCCCTTGGGTTCTCAAGGTGTAGGATCATATCGTCAGCAAAGAGGTATAATTTATCTTCCTGTTTTCCTATTCGAATGCCCCTGATTTCCTTCTCTTGTCTAATTGCTCTAGCTAGAACTTGCAGCATAATGTTGAACAAGCGGAGTGACAGTGGGCAGACTTGTCTTTTTCCAGTTTTCAAGGGAAGTTTTCCAGTTTCTGTCCATTTAGCAATATGCTAGCTGTGGCTTTATCATAGACGGTGCTTAATATTTTGAGGTATGTTCCTTCTATGCCTAGGTGTTTGAAGGCTTTTATCAAGAAGGGATGCTGGATTTTATTAAAAGCTTTTTCTGCATCTAATGATATAATCATACAGTTCTTGTTTTTACATCTGTGTACTTAATTACATTTATGGTCTTGCAAATGTTGAACCAGCCCTGAATCCTAAGGATGAAGCCTACTTGGTCATGGTGGATGATTTTTGAGATGTGTTGTTGGATTCAATCTGCTAGAATCTTGTTGAGAATTGTTGCCATCTATGTTCATTAGGGATATTGGCCTGTAGTTCTCTTTTTCTGTTGGATCTTTACTCGGTTTGAGTATCAG
This sequence comes from Carlito syrichta, assembly GCF_000164805.1. Classification (NCBI taxonomy): domain Eukaryota; kingdom Metazoa; phylum Chordata; class Mammalia; order Primates; family Tarsiidae; genus Carlito; species Carlito syrichta. Next base: position 124,143 of record NW_007131456.1, on the reverse strand, counting down.
TGTGATGTTAGCTTTGTTAAGTGATTTGGGGAGAATTTGGTCTTTCTCAATTGCCTGCAGTACTTTCAGTAGAATTGGTATCAGCTCCTCCTTGTAGGTTTTGTGGAATTCTGCTGGAAAACTGGTCCAGGGTTTCCCCCCCCCCACCCCCACCCCCCGTAGATAGTTTTCTTATGACACAGTCAATTTTCTGGGTTGTTATTGGTCTATTTAGTGTCTCAATGTCTTCTTGTTTCAACCTTGGGAGGTTGTGTGACTTTAGAAAGTTCTCTATTTCATTTTTGTTATCAAGTTTGTTTCCATACAGATGTACATAGTAATCTCTGAAAATCTTTTGCATTTCTTCACAGTCAGTTGGGATTTGATCTTTTGTATTTCTGATTGTGTATATTTGGGCTTTTTCTCTCTTTTTCTTGGTCGTTCTGGCTAGGAGTTCATCAATCTTATTTATTCTCTCAAACAACCAGTTTTTCATTTTGTTGATTTTTTTTTCTATGATATTATTGTCTTTTATGTCCTGTATTTGGGCTTTTACTTTGGTGATCAGGATTCTTCTGCTAAAGTTAGGTTTTTGGTGGTCTTGTCTTTCCAGCTCCCTTAGGTGATTTGTTAGACTATTAACTTGTGATCTTTTCATTTTCTTGATATGTATTTGTAGAGATATAAATTCCCCTCTTAGAACTGATTTCATGGCATCCCAGAGGTGTTGGTAGGATGTTTCTTCATTTTCATCTGTTTCTAGTAACCTTTTAATTTCTGTTTTGATTTCTGTGTTGACCCAGTAGTCATTCAGCATCATGTTGCTTAGTGTCCATGTTTTTGTGGGCTTGGGGGGAATTTTCTTGGTGTTGATATTTATTTTTATTCCGTTGTGGTCTGAGAAGGTATGTGGCAGTATATTGATCTTATGAAATTTGTTTATGCTTGACATATGGCTAAGGATGTGATTGATCTTGGAGTGTGTTCCATGTAGTAATGAGTAGAATGTATATTCTATGGTGGTTGGGTATTCTGTAGGTATCCATTAAGTCCATTTGGCCAAGCATCAAGTTGAGGTTCTGGATCTCTTTGTTGATTTTTTGCTTTAATGATCTATCTAGGGTTGTTAGTGGGATATTTAAGTCCCCAGCTACAATAGTGTTAGAGTCAATATCTTTTTTTAGTTTACTTAATAGTTGCTTTATAAATGCTGGTGCTTCTGTGTTGGATGCATATATGTTTAGGGTAGATAGGGTATTGATAGATTGAAACTTTAATCATTATATAGTGTCCTTTCATATCTTTTTAAATTTTTGAAGCCAGGCTCGGTGGCTCAGCCTGTAATCCCACGCCTTTGGGAGGCTGAGGTAAGTGGATTGCCTGAGCCCACGGGTTCGAGACCCACCTGGGCAGCGAGACCTCATCTCTACAATAAATAAATTTTTAAAAAATCGGCCGGGCATGGTAGCGCATGCCTGTAATTCCGGCTACTTGTAAGGCTGAAGCGGAAGGATCACAGGTCGAGGCTGCGGTGGCCGGGAGCGGCCACTGCTGCACTCCAGTCTGGGTGACAGAGTGAGACTCCAACTCAAAAAAAAAAAAAAAAAAAAATTTTGATAACTTAAAGGTTGTTTTGTGTGATATTAGGATTACAACATCTGCCTTCTTCTGTGATCCATTTGCCTGGAAGCTCATTTTCCATCCTCCAACATTGAGTCTGTGTGCATCCCTTGTGGTAAGATGAGTTTCCTGGATGTAGCAAATTATTGGGTCAAGGCTTTTTGTTTTATGCCTACTTTGTGAAGGCAAATTACTGTGTGTCTAGGAGTTGATCTTCTCATTTGTTGTCTTGCAGAGATTGTCTGTATCTCTTGTGTTTGGATGGTCACATCTCTGGTGAAATGGGGAAAGCATTCTTGGTTAATACCCTGAAATACTTGCTCCAAGGTTCTCTCCATTTCCCTTCTTCTGGGATACCAATCAGGCATAGGTTCAGCCGCTTGATACAATCACACATCTCTTGGAAGCTTTGATCTTTCTTTCTAAGTTTTCTTTCTGTTTTTTGCAGATCAGATTAATTCCATGTTCTGGTCTCCAAGTTCTGAGATTCTTTATTCTACCTGATTAATTCTGCTTTCTTTGCTTGTCATCTTGTTACTTATTTCCTGGATGAAATTTTTTATGGCCAAAATCTCATTACAAGTTTTTTCAGTGTTGCATCTTGTCCTTCTTGAGTCTTATTCACTCTTTTCATTCATTTCCTAATCCCTGTTATATTCTGGGGCCAGTTGTTGTTGACTTCCATTGTTTGAACGTCTGAGGTCTGATTTTTCAGACATTTTCTCTTTGTAATACTGGGAATTACTTGTGTTCCTCTGTTGATTTTCCCTCACTTGTGACAGATCTCTTTTTTTCCTTTAGTTTCATTATTCAGTGGCAGTGGGAGAAGCTTTCACTTGTGATGTTTGCTCAGCCCTTTTTTCTTCCCTGGTCAGGGCTCTGAATTTGTTCCATTTTGAAACAGGGCTGTGGGTGAGAAGCTTTGCTGTCTCTTGTAGTTTTGAGAGTCTAATAAGGTGGAAGATGGGGAGCTAGGATTCAGAAACTACTTGCAAATTACAATGTCACTGATTGTGGTATGGGTTCCCTGAGGCCCACTCCCCACCACCACTCTACATGATGTTGCAGTGGATATGTATGTGTACCCCCTGAGTCCAAGATACAGTAACAGCAATGAGAAGGACAGAGAAAAGTAGAATGAAATGAGAAGGACAATTTTTTTAATTAAAAACACAGAACAACAAGAGCAGAAACCAAAGCAAAAAACAATTACACACACACACACACACACACACACACACACACACCCAAAAAACTGGAATAACAGCAAAGCAAAACAAAACAAACAGCAATAACAAAAAAATCCAGGAAAAGCAAACATATATACACACATTCCCAACCCAAAGTGAAAGGAGAAGAAAATAAAAAGGAATTTAAATTGAACCGTCATACATGTATTCACATACATATTGAACTAAAAAAAAAAAAGGAAGAACAAAAAGCAAAAACAAACTAAAAAAACTGAAAGATAAACATGCAATCCTTCATGTACATGCATAAACAGAAAACAAAAAACTAAATTAGAAAGGAGATAAAAGGGGTGAAGGGGATGCGGATCAAACCCTCACATATACATTCATGCACAAATAAAACAATTTAAAAATTAGCAAACAAAAAACCTGCCCTCTTATAGCAGGTTCTGTAATTGTTCCTCTCAGCTGCCCCACTGCTGTCGCCTGCAGAACTTCAGTCTCAATCTCCCCAGTGTCTGACCCAGGGAAGGAGGAGGGGGCAGTGGGGGTGGGTGAGGCTTCAGTCCACCCCTCCCACTCAAGTATGGTCAAGGGATCCCCTCTAGTGGGGAGATGCAGGATTGTCTCTTTCCCAGGTATTGGCAGAGGGCACCCCAGCCAGGCTTGTTCTTGATCAGAGTCCTATTGCTGCTGACTCTGCCTGGGTTTGTCCCTCTCAATCATGCCCCAGTGGTGTGGGCCTGACATTCAGAGGATTGCTGGGAAGGAAGGGTTGGGTCAGCCTCCAACTCACCACTGATCTCTCTGGAGGTCTTCCTCAGCCTTTTCTGGCTACACCTTTTGTCCCACGGCTGAATCAGGGGAGGGGGTGGGGCGCCTGAGACTCAGCACACGTCCTGTCCCTCCAGAGTTTGTGCTTTGGCGGTATTCCCTCTGGGTCCTGATCTACCCCAGGTAGTTAATCTGCTCGTCGCAGAGATCAGGTTGGGTCTGTTGCTCCATGGTAAGCAAGCTGAAGCACTTTTCTGCCGTTTTCAAGATGGTGGCAGGGTGCCTCTTGTGTCTTCTCCAGTGGGGCTCTGCCTCTAGACTCCCTTGCTGTGCTCCATTCACAACCCTTGCCGCCAGAGTCTGTCCAGGCTGCAGTGGTGAGGCAGAGCCTGGAGTTAGGAGTCTCTTCTAGCAGCTTCTTCCCAGGAAGGGCTTTGTTGATTTTTTTAAAATGGTACCCTGGGAAGGGCTAGGGGCCAAGCAGGGCAGCCGCGGCACCAGCCACTTCACCAGGAGAGTCCTAGCCACTTGTTCCCAAGTCCCTACTCAGTCTGCCACTCATAAGCCCACTTACTCATCGACACATATGCAAAATTTTCCATACACTCACTCACTCACACTGGGACTTGCTTAGTCTGGCTCTGCCGCCATCTTCCTGAGAATCCAAATGTGTGCTGTTTACCAGTGTCCATCCTGCCTTTCCGCAAAGGTTCATTAAATCTGCATCGGGTCTCCAAGTGTGTGCAGCTAGTCAGAATTGGGACATTGTGTCTGACAAGTGTGGGACATGAAGTTAAATTTGGGGAAGAAATTTCTTCCTCATAGAAGAGACCCTTGTGTGTGAAAATTAGAACTAAGCAAATAAATTAGAGACAACAGAAACCTCTTATATGGGTGAGATGGCCTTCAGGAAAAGCAAGTCAGCTCCTTTCCTTAAGGCGTCTCTTGGATGCTGCAGGGATTGGTGAATCTGTACATCATTGCTTATTGGATTCGTGTTATAATAACCTGGCCTGGGTTTAATTTCCCTCCTCAAAATTTTCTATTAAAAAGAGTTTGACCACAGAGTGGGCTCACACAGCAGGGTGCTTGCCTGGAGCCCCTAGTGTAGAGAAGGATAGAAAATAATTAAAAATCAGAATGTACTCTAATTCAAAACCAAAGGTATCTCCATCTATGCCCTTGTGAAAATTGTGCAAGTTAGCAAATTAATGAGGCTGTTGCCTGGGGTGAAGTCTGCACTTATCCTGTGTAATTACCAAGAAATAAGAGAGACCTCAGTGGATCCTATGGATGAGCAAAAGAAAATGATTTCCGGACATAAGTGGAGTCATTAAGAATGCAGGAGCACTAATGCACTGGGGCCACGTCCAAGGGACAAGTGATGGCTGGGTGGCGGCAGCAACAGCCCAAGCAGACTTGAATCTGTTTAAGTCTCCTGCTTGGTGAACAGAGAGAGACTGCAGAGTGGATGGCAGAGAAGGGGAGGAGTGAAGTTTATTGAGTCCTTGCTATGAACTGGCTCCAATGCCAGGCTTCTGGATTTTTGGGGGGAGGTGGTTCTAGATTTTTGTTTTTGGAGTTTTAAAATTTTTTATTTTATTTTATTTCAATAGCTTTAGAAGGTACAAATGGTTTTTGGTTACATGGATGCATTGTAAAGGGACAAAGAAGCCTAGGCTTTAAGTGTACCCTCCACCCCCACCTGTACACATTGTACACAGTTGCTGATTTTTCATCCTACCCCCCATACCACCTGCCCCCCTTCTGAGTCTTCAGTCCTTTATGCCACTTTCTATGCCTTTGCAGTTCCTTAGTTTAGCTCCCACTTATAAGTGAGAACATGTGGTGTTTGGTTTTCCATTCCGACGTTACTTCGCTTAGGATGGTCTCCAATTCCATCCAAGTTGCTGCAAAAGACATTATTTCATTCTTTTTTTATGACTGAATAGTATTCCATGGTAGATATATACAATTGTGAATTGTGCTGTGATGAACATATGAATATAGGTGTCTTCTTTGTATAGCAACCTCTGTTCTTTTGGGTAGATACCTAGTAGTGGGATTGCTGGATCAAGTGATAGATCTACTTTTAGTTATTTGAGTAATCTCCATATTGATTTCCATAGAGGTTATATTGATTTACATTTCCACCAACAGGGTATAAGTATTCCCTTTTCATCGCATTTGTGCCTACTGTTTTTTGATATTTTAATAGCAGCCATTCTGATTGGTATAAGGTGGTATCTCATTGTGGTTTTAATTTGCATTTCCCTGTGGGTGCATTAGTGATATTAAGCATTTTTCAATATACTTGTTGGTTATTTGTGTATCTTCTTTTGAGAGATCTGTTCATGTCATTTGCCCACTTTTTAATGAGGTTATTTGCTTTTCTATTTTAGATTTGGGGGTACGCATGCATATTCGTCACATGGACACATATTGTGTAGTGGTGGGGATTGTGTCTCAGGTAGCCCATTCCCCAGATAGTAAATATTGTGCCCCGTAAGTAGTTTCTGACCCTAGACTTCTCCCCCTCCCCCCTTATTAATGTCCTCAGCATCTATTATTTCCATCCTTGTGGTCATTTAGCTCCCACATGAGTGAGAAAATATGCTATTTGGTTTTCTGTTTCTGAGCCAGTTTACTTAGGATGATGACCTCCAGCTCCATCCATGTTGTTACAAAGGACATGATTTTATTCTTTTTTATGACTGTGTAGTATTCTGTGGTGTATATATACCACATTTTCATTAGCCACTGATCGGTTGATGGACATTTCGGCTGACTCCACATCTTTGCAATTGTGAATTGTGCTGCAATAAACATGGGGGTACAGGCATCTTTGTTATATAACGACCTCTGTTCCTTAGGGTAGATAACCTAGTAAGGGATTGCTGGATAAAAGTGGTAGATCTACTTTTAATTCTTTGAGTAATCAACATACCTCTTCCCATAGAGGTTGTACTAATTTACACTCCTACCAACAGTGTATAAGTGTTCCCTTTTCTCTCATGCCAACATCTACTGTTTTTTGATTTTTTAATAATGGCCATTCTGACTGGTATAACGTGATACCTCATTGTGGTTTTAATTTACATTTCCCTGATGATTAGTGATGTTGAGCATTTTTCAATATGTTGGTTATCTGTATATCTTCTTTTGAGAGATGTCTGTTCATGTCACTTTTTAATACGGTTATTTTCTTTTTTTTCTTGCTGATTCTGGATATTAGTCCTTTGTTAGATGTTAGATGTATAGTTTGTGAATAACTTTTCCCATTCAATAGGTTGTCTGTTCTGTTGATTATTTCTTTTGCTGTGCAGAAGCTTTTTAATTATGTCCCACTTGTTTTGTTCATTTGTTTTTGGGGTCTTAGCCGTAAATTCTTTGCCTAGAATAATGTCCAGAAGAGTTTTTTCTAAATTTTCTCCAAGATTTTTATGGTTTCAGGTCTAACATTTAAGTCTTTGATCCATCCTGAGTTAATTTTTGTACATGGTGGGAGATGGGACTCAAGTTTCATTTTTCTGCAGGTAGCTGTCCCATTTTCCCAGCACCATTTGTTGACTAGGGTGTCCTTTCCCCAATGTATGTTTTTGCCTGCTTTGTCAAAGATCAGTTTGTTGTAGGTATTTGGGTTCATTTCTGGATTCTTTGTTCCATTGGTCCATGTGTCTGCTTTTCTACCAGTACCATGCTGTTTTCGTTACTATAGCCTTGTATAATTTGAAGTCAGATAATGTTATGCCCTCAGCTTTGTTCTTTTTGCTTAGGATTTGCTTTTTAGCTCTTCTGGCTCTTTTTTGGTACCATGTGAATTTTAGGGTTGTTTTTTCTAATTCTGTGAAAAATGATGTTGGTAGTTTGATAGGGATTGTGTTGAATCTGTAGATTATTTGATTCTTCCAATCTGTGAGCATGGGATGTTTTTCCATTTCTTTGGGTTCTCTACAATTTTTTTTTTGAGTTGGAGTCTCACTCTGTCACCCAGACTAGAGTGCAGTGGCCACTCCTGGCCACTGCAGCCTCAACCTGCTGGGCTCTGGCAATCCTTCTGCCTCAGCCTTCTAAGTAGCCGGAACTACAGGCACGCGCTACCATGCCCGGCTAATTTTTTTTTTTTATTGTATAGATGAGGTCTCGCCAAGTTGCCCAGGCGGGTCTTGAACCCGCAGGCTCAGGCAATCCACTCACCTAGGTCTCCCAAAGCACAGGATTACAGACTGAGCCACTGAGCCCAGCCCTCTACAATTTCTTTCATCTGTGTTTTCTTGTTATTCTTTTACCTCCTTGGTTAAATGTATTTCTAGGTATTTTAGCTTTTTGGCAACTAATGTAAATGGAATTGAGTTCTTAATTTGATTCTCAGCTTGGTCAGTATTGGTTTATAGTAATGCCACTGATTTATGCATGTTGATTTTGTATCCTGAGACTTTACTGAATTACTCTATCAACTCCAGGAGTCTTTTGGAGGAGTCTTTAGGATTCTCTAGGTGTGAGATCATATTGTTGGCATATAGAGATAGTTTGATTTATTCTTTTCCAATTTGGATATCCTCTATTTTTTTCTCTTGCCTGATTGTTCTGGTTAGAACTTCCAGTATTATGTTGAATAGGAGTGGGGAAAGTGGGCATTCTTGTCTTGTTCCAGTTCTGATGGGAAATGTATTCAACTTTTCTCTGTATAGGATGACATTGACTGTGAGTTTGTTGTATATGGCTTTTATTATTTTGAGGAATGTTCCTTCTATGCTGTTTTGCTGAGGATTTTTATCATGAAGGAATGCTGGATTTTATTAAATCCTTTTTCTGTATCTATTTATATGATCATATAATTTTTGGTCTTGATTCTGTTTGTGTGGTAGATCGTATTTATTGACTTGTATATGTTGAGCTATCTTTCCAGCCCTGGAATAAAACCCACTTAATCATGGTATATATATATTTTTTAATGTGCTGTTGAATTTGTTTTTTGGTGAGGTGGGAGGTTGAGTCAGGGTCCCACTCTATTACCCAGGTTGGAGTGCACTGGCACGATCACAGCTCACCACAACCTCAAACTTCTGAGCTCAGGTGATCCTTCCACCTCAGTCACCCAAATAGCTGGGACTACAGGTGTGCGCACTATCATGCCTGACAAATTTTAAAAATATTTTTGTAAAGATGTCGTCTCACTGTATTACCCAGGCTGGTCTCAAATTCTTGGACTCAAGCAATCCTTTCTCCTCGGCCACCCAAGATGCTGGGATTATAGGCATAAGCCACCATGCCCAGGCCATACTGTTGAATTTGGTTTGCTAGTATTTTGTTGGAGCAGGCATCTTACATGTGCCATCTCACTTCAAAGATGCCAGAATAGTTCGTGGGTTTTTATTCTTAGACAAGGTAATGCTTATACAGTCCAGCCTTGACATACAGGATGACACAGGCCTGACCTCAATTATCAAAGCAGTTACTCTGCCCCATCAGATGGCACAGACAAGATCAGCTAAAAGCAAAGGAAAATTTACTGTTAGCCTTTTGACCTATAAGCTTATATTCTTTTTTCTATATAAATATTTTGTGCTGATTTACTGAAGTGGGATGTGTTGTTATCACCACAGTTAAGTACTATAACATTGCTGGGCACAGTGGCTCACGCCTGTAATTCCAGCACTTTGGAAGGTCAAGGTGAGAGGATTACCTGAGCTCACAGATTCAAGACCAGCCTAAGCAACATGATGAGATCTCATCTCTACAATAAATCAAAAACTTCAGCCAGGCATGGTGGCACATACCAGTGGTTCCAGCTACTTGAAAGGCTAAGGCAGAAGGATCACCTGAGCCCAGCAGGTCGAAGCTGCAGTAGCCGTGAGCACGCCACTGCACTCCAGCCTGGGTGACAGAGTGAGACTCCAACTAAAAAAAAAAGTTATATAACATGAATAAGCACTCTAAGGCTGGGCACAATGGCTCACGCCTGTGATCCTAGCACTTTGGGAGGTAGAGGTGAGAAGATTGCCTAAGACCAGACTGGGTAACATGGCGAGAACTCATCTCTACAATAAATATAAAAAATTAGCTGTTGTGGTGGTGTGCACCTGTAGTTCCAGCTACTTAGAAGGCTGAGGTGGAAGGATCACCTGAGCCCAGCAGGTCAAGGCTGTAGTAGCCATGATGTGCCACTGCACTCCAGCCTGGGTGACAGAGTAAGACTCTGACTCAAAGTAAATAAATAAATAAATAAAATAAGCTAACAATAAATACTTTAAAGCTTTTGAGATATGTTATCAAATTGTCCACTGGTGATATTATACCTCTTCCCATCTATCATCAGCCTATGAAAGATGAACACTGGGTATTATCTTTAAAAGACTTTTAAAAAATTGTAGGTGAATGTTTCTCTCTCATTTTAAGTTACATTATTTGAATACTAATGAGGTTGCACTTTTATTGTTTTATTACATTTTATGTCTTATAGTATGAACTTTTATGTCCTTGGCCTGTATTTCTAGCCAACTATTTACCTCTTAATGATTTCTAAGAACTCTTGTGGGATTGGGAGTGGGAGAATGATCTGTGATGTTGCACATGTGTTTTATTTTGTCATTAGCCTTCTTTATTATTATTAATTATAGCTTTTTTCTCATAAGTTTTTAGTTTCTGTAATCTCGCCGTCTTTTTCTTATAGAATCCACCTCAGGCCGGGCTTGGTGGCTCAGCCTGTAATCCCAGCACTTTGGGAGACTGAGGCGAGTGGTTTGCCTGAGCCCATGGGTTCTAGACCAGCCCGGACAATTTGGCGAGACCTCACCTCTACAATAAATCAAAAATTAGCTAGTCATGGTAGCACATACCTGTAGTTCCAGCTACTTGGAAGGCTGAGGTAGACAGATCGCTGGAGCCCAGCAGGTTGATGCTGGGGTGGCCATGAGTGTGCCACTGCACTCCAGCCTGAGCGACAGGAGACTCCAACTCAAAAAAAAAGAATCCACCTCGGAACTCATCTTCATAAAGTCCTTTCCCACTTTCCCACTACATGATTATTTAAATATTTTCCCTTTTTACATTTATATCTTCAGTTCATCAGGAATTTATTTTAGTGTATCACACAGAGTAAAATTTATCTTTATTTTTTTCTCCAAATGATGATCCAGTTGTCCTAGTCCCATTTATCAGTAATAGATCTTTTCCCCCAAAATTGAGAAGTCATCCTTATTATATATATCATATTTATTATGTACTTAGGTATATCTCTGAACTTAACATTCTAGTCAACAAAATTTCTTATCTTTTTGGAAAAGAACTAATATTGTTTCACACTGTTTTTAGTATTATGTTTTATAGAATATTTTACTATCTGGTTTGCCAAGCACTGGCTTTCATTTATTATACTTTTTCAAAATGTCCTGTCAGACCCTGACTTTTCTGGATGAACTTTAAACCATATGTGAGTTTAAACATTCAATAAGAATTTTCATTGTGTTTATAGATTAAGAATAGTTTACATCACTAAAATAAGAGATCTTGTCAGGAATATGCTACATTGCTTCATGTAATCAAATTTACTTTTATGTGACTCAGTAAAGTGTTTCAGAATTTTTTGGTTTTTGTCTTTTGTTTTTGTTTTTGTTTTTGTAGAGACAGGGCCTCACTATGTTGCCCAGGCTTGTCTCCATTCAATTTCTGGCCTTAAGTGATTCCCTCCCATCTTGGCCTCCCAAAGTACTGGGATTATAGGCATGAGCTACTGCACGTGGCTTGTATAGTTTTTAAAAATGAATTCTTCATGTTTTGTGTGTGTCTACGTATCATCATTATTATTACCACTAATCACAGTGTCTCTTTTTTCATTTCAGAGATTTCTACACTCAATCTCTTTCCAACTTGTGGCTCCTAGTTACAACATTCCATTTACTAATTTGTATTAAAAGTTAGTTTATTAAATACTAGTTACAGTAATATTTGAGGGTCTTTTTTCCCCTTCAGTGTTCCAAGAAGACAATTAGATCACTTGTGTAATTTCAGATAATTGTTCAGTTGTTACATTTTAATAACATGTTACATATTACTTTTTTTAAAAAACAGAAATAGATGTTAATATAATACCTTGGATGAACTAATCTCGCAGTTTGGAATAACTCTGTTTGACTATGTGTGTTACTCTTTTAACATGTTACTCAATATTTTATTTGAAATCTTTATATCTGTAACCATTCTTTAGGTTTCTTTAATATGCTATCCTTGTCAAGTGATGGTATTAACGTTGGGTTCTCATGTTGTAAAATTGGGAACCTTGTATCTTTTTATCTTTTTCTATGCTTGGGAGCAATATTTTTTTTTTTTTTTTTTTTTTAGTTGGAGTCTTACTTTTGTCACCCAGGCTGAAGTGCAGTGGCACACTCATGGCCACCGCAGCCTTGACACCTGCTGGGCTTAGGCAATCCTTCTACCTCAGCCTTCCAAGTAGCTGGAACTACAGGCACATGCCACCACACCCGGGTAGTTTCTTTGTGTGTGTGTGATTTATTGTAGAGACAAAGTCTTACCAAGTTGTCCAGGTTGGTCTTGAACCCCCGGGCTCAGGCAGTCCTCTCGCCTCGGCATCCCAAAGTGCTGGGATTACAGGCTGACCCACCACGTCTGGCTGCGCTGGAGCTATTTATTTATTTATTTATTTATTTACTTATTTATTTAAGTTTTTTGAGTTGGAGTCTCACTCTGTCGCCCAGGCTGGAGTGCAGTGGCACACTCACAGCCACTGCAGCCTCAACCTGCTGGACTCAGGTGACCTTCTGCCTCAGCCTTCCAAGGAGCTGGAACCACAGGCATATGCCACCATGCCCGGCTAATTTTTTAAATTTTTTTGCAGAGATGAGGTCTTGCCCAGGCTGGTCTCAAACCCCTGGACTCAGGCAATCCTCTCTCCTCAACCACCCAAAGTGCTGTGATTACAGGCATGAGCCACCATGCCTGGCTATGGAACAATTTAAATGGCATGGTCACACCTGTTATTTGATATCTGGACTTAACTCACCTGTATCACCTGATGCTTTTGGGGGCAACTTCAGCCACATTTTTTTAAAGCCCTCTCTCTCATTCAGTATTCAGAATTTTTACTCAAGTTCCAAAGTTATTCAACCATTTTGTGAGTCAGACAATGAAAACCTAATTCATCTGTTTTCTTATAATAGAACAAAGTGTAAAATAAAGATAAAAACTAACTACATCTCAGCACCACATTTCCATTATTTCTTTGGATTTCTTTAGCTCTTAACAAACATTATTTACACTTACATCAAGTTTATTGATTCCAGTATGATGTTCAAAAACTGATTCATTCCTTTTCAGAGATTTCTACCCTCAATCTCTTGGGAAAGAACTTGAATTAAAAAGGTAGAGTAAGAAATAAGAGGAAACTTATCTGTATCAATTAGTTTTCTTTGAGCACTCCCTGGATATATGCAACTACACTGAAATGTTTAAGAGATTATAAAAACAGTTTATGTTCTCATCACACTTTTCATCTGAGTCAGGGACGTCCTTTGTTTATGATGGTTCTTCTCGAATTTCAATACAGCCCAGTGGTCTTCGGCCTCCTTAGCTACTGTAACAACCTAACAGTATTTTCTTCTTCTTTATCCAGGACGTCTGTGTTAAGGCTTATCTAGCCCTTCGTCATCACACAAACCTACTGATCATTCTGTTCTCCATGATGCTGATGACAGGAATGCCCCAATTAACAAGCAAAGAAGATATTGAATATATCCGGGATGCCCTAACAGTGGGGAGAAATGAGGAAGATGCTAAAAAGTATTTTCTTGATCAGATTGAAGTATGCAGAGACAAAGGATGGACTGTGCAGTTTAATTGGTTCTTACATCTTGTTCTTGGCATCAAACAAGGAGAGAAACATTCAGCCTAAAACTTAGGGGCTAGAATTATAAACAAGTTAGTGTTCTAAAGTTTTAAATCAGCTTGTCAGCCATCGATCTTGTCAGCTACAGGACATTGTGAAAGCCAGCATCTGAAATATAGCTCTTTTCCTAGCTGAACTCTTCAGTGGAGAAAAAACATTGGCTTCGCTGATTTTTTTGGTTAAGTAATATTTTTAGTGTCTCACTCTGTCGCCCAGACTGGAGTGCAGTGGCAAGATAACAGATTACTTGAGCCCCAAACTCCTGGCCTAAAGCAATTCTCCCACCTCTAAGCCTCCTGAGTATCTGGGACTATAGGCCTGTAGGCATATGTCACCATGCTTGGTTAATTTTTTATTTTTTTGTAGAGATCAGGTCTCTCTCTGATACCTAGTCTCATCTTGAACTCCTAGACTCAAGCAATCCTCTTGCCTCGGCCTCTTAAAATACTGGGACTACAGGGTGAGCCACTGTGCCCGGCCTGATAACTTCCTTATTGTGCCTTATATTTTGACTATCTTATTGAACGCTTCCAGAAATTCCTTAGAATAATGGGTGACATCTATTCTTGTCTGGATTTACTCTCAATTTTGGTTATCCTTATGGTTCTTCAAGCTCTGTAAAGAAAAGATGTAATCATCGTAACCTTTGTCTCATTCCTTAAGTCACGCTTCCAAACGTTCCCTCGGTGTCTGCAGATGTTAGTGATGTGTTAAAAGCCAGGAAAGCAAGCTTGTCTTTTCTGTGTCTTGTGCAATTAGATTAGTTTGCCAAATACAACTGAGATGCACAAACACAAAAGGGAAGTCTAAACTTTTGTGCCGTGACCCTCCTCTGCTGGTCTGGTTCCAGGGTTATGAATATGAAAAATAGGAGACCTGTTGTCCCAACTCTACCCACAAAGGAGAATCATCTAGTATCATTAGCTGATCATGCTGATCTTCTCCAGCATGGCCTTCTCCAGCATGGAAGAAGGAAGTAAGGAAAGAGACTCCTTCGTTCTGTATAGCTCCTCCTTCCTTTTCCTGCTTCCATCCTCCTCAGCTGTCTTCTTCCCACAGCCCTCTACAGACTTGTGCCATCTTCACAGGCACCCTAGAACTCAAAAATGCATTCAAAAAGTTCTGCTCAAGCATTTCTAGGATTTTAGGTACTTATTTGTAAAGACGTTAGTGGAGTTTTTAACAAGCCTATTATTTTATTTTATTTTATTTTATTTTTAGTTGGAGTCTTACTCCGTTGCCCATGCTGGAGTGCAGTGGCACACTCATGGCCACTCCAGCATCAACCTGCTGGGCTCCAGTGATCCTTCCACCTCAGCCTTCCGAGTATCTGGAACTATAGGCACGCGCCACCATGCCCGGCTAATTTTTGATTTGTTGTAGAGCTGAGTTCTCACCAAGTTGCCTGGGCTGGTCTCAAACCTGTGGGCTCAGGCAATCCACTTGCCTCGGCCTCCCTAAGTGCTGGGGTTACAGGCTGAGCCACCAAGTCCAACCAAACAAACATATTATTAAAGGAGGCATTCTAGAAAAATATGAGTTAGTTTCCAAATGCCTTAATTTTAAACTTTGTGCTGTGCAGTTTTCTTCCTTTCTAATGGAAGGAGATAACTGATACTAAAAAGTATTCCAAGTCAGGAAGAACACTACTCTACCTTATCCATTCCTCAGTTTAAAGAACTTTTAAACTTTGATACATCCTTCAGATTTTCTAAAAGTAATTGAAAGGTCTTTCTTAACAAATATTTTCTTCTCACAAATACCTTGCTATTTATTGGAAGTATTGTTTAACTTTAGAGAGGGATCATTAAATTATTTATAAAATATTTTGTAGTTTACCTACAGTTAATGCATTACATAGTAAAAACTATGTTAAAAGTGTCTGTGCTAAAGTATAGTCAAATATAAATATATGCCTGACTTTTAAATTTTCAAAATGTGTACCTGTTTGGTATTGAGGTAGCCCATAACTTTCTTTGTGTATGCAGAAAACCCAGTGGTTCTTAAGCTTGGCTGCAAATAAGAAGAATCACCAGGGACACTTTTTTAAAGTACTCTTACCTGTGGCCCACTCCCGGGTTATAATCTAATTAGTGAAGGACGAGGCCCAGACATCATTATTTTTCTAGGTACTCTAGATGATTCTGATTTTCAGCCAGAGTTGGAAGCTCTGTGTGGCATCTGAAGATCTAGGTAACTCTGCTTCCTTGCCCATTGAGCCTTTCCCATAAGTAGCTAGAAATAACTCTTTCTTGGCAACTTGTCCTTTTTAAATCATACTCTATTCCCATGTACAGAAGACCATGCCCTGTTATGGAATATTGGCTCTCTATAAATGGAGGATAGATTTTCTATGGCACTTCTAGACCAACGATTTCCTACCATTCTTTTGAAGAAAAGCAAGAACAATGTTTTCTAATTCAGAAGAGGATGTTTTACTGTTCTTATAAACAATAGCTGGTAGATTGTTTCTGCCCGCTCTCCCCTCTTGAAAGTGTACTATTATTTGCTTAATAAAGCCACTTGCTTGTTTAAAAAAAATAGCCAAGCTCAGGCCTTGCACAGTCTGCTTTTTATTCGACTTGCTGAAATAATTATCTTGTTTAGTAAAAATAGATTACAGAGGAGTGTATTTATATTTAGCTTATTGGCACATGTGCATATATATTTGTTCTTCAGATGAACTAGTTCTTTCATAATGCTGATTTTGTTTATATATGTATGTGTACATATCACAGTTGGGCTTTATTCTTCCATATTCCAGTGAGGGTATAATTTCAACTCTGTATAGACTTACACATAAACAAAGATCACCATTGTGTGTTTCCTTCCTTTACTGTGCCCAGCGAATCACATGACCAACAACGTCTGTACCTTTGAAAATGTTTTAGAACTAGGGTCATGTCATCCTGCTGACAGAGAACTACCCACAACTATCTTCAATGACAAATGAAAGCACGGATCTCAAGTCAGGCGAATCAGGTCAAAGCACCTTTTATTATACCTAGGACTGTATACATAATTTGCAGAACCCAGTGCAAGATGAAAATGCCGGCCTATCCAAAAATTATTAAGCAACTCTAGATGGCAACAGCAGAGCATTAAACCAAGCACAGTACCCTTCTGACTGTGTGGCTGCACAGTCACATGAAACTGGCACTCTATGTATCTGAATAATGGCTTTGGTGCTCAGTTTTGCACTCGTGGTCTACCATGTCTGCATGAGTGGAGATACAGTCATCTGAGCCTGGCTCCAAATGTTGCTTCTGTTCAAACTGGAATACCTCATCTCTATGGCTATACATTAGGGCCTGGATCAGTGACCTCATGCTCTGGGAATGGAACTATGGCCACTAAAAGTAAAACAATGCCCCATATGACTGCATTTGACTTGCTTTAGTGATACTTTGATGTAAGTAGGGGGAAGTGGAGACATCATAGATAAAATACATCAACTCCTGGGGAAAATTATTTTCTTAAAAAATTAACTTCAGTAATGTTTTTAGGATATGAATTATTTTTTAAGAAAAGGTTAGATATATGAATTCTGCAGCATAACTTGAAAGCTTTAGTCCTATATTAATGGAAATTTTTAAAAACTCAGTCCAGAAAATAGTTTAGAAAATAAGTTTGTGGAGCAAATTCTCACTTGTGGTTTGCTAGACTTTGCTTTTCATGATTATGAAATAAATTGACAATGACGTTTAACAATGTGAAGAAGTTAAATTTGGATTTTTAAGGGTTCCGTTGGCTTATTTTCTGTTTCATCCAATGTGATAATTCTAGTATATCACTTTGTAAATAAACGTGGCAACCCCCTCAGGTCCCGTCCTACTGTGGGAACTTTTCTGTCCTCTTAATAAATCCTGCTTTCTAGCCGGGCTCGGTGGCTCAGCCTTTAATCCCGTGCCTTTGGGAGGCTGAGGTGAGTGGATTGCCTGAGCCTGCGTGTTCGAGACCCGCCTAGGCAGGCGAGACCTCATCTCTACAATAAATCAAAAAATTAGCTGGGCGTGGTAGCGCGTGCCTGTAATTCCGGCTACTCGGAAGGCTGAGGCGGGAGGATCGCCGGAGCCCAGCAGGTCGAGGCTGCGGTGGCCGGGAGTGGCCACTGCACTCCAGTCTGGGCGACAGAGTGAGACTCCAACTCAAAAAAAAAACATAAAATAAAAATAAATAAATAAATCCTGCTTTCTAAAATAAATAAATAAATAAAATGTGGCTGTAGTCTGAATGCTACATATTCTCCAACACTCATTTCAGGACAGGTGCCAGGGGAACTGAAAGCACACACCTTGACTGAAGCACCCCTTCAGGAAGCTGAGGCAGTCTCTCTTCTGGATAGTCCTGTTCTTCCCACTTGCATGTATTTTAATTACAACATGTTCAATGTAAATTTAAATAAAAGAATCTGACATCTTGTGTTCTCTCTACAGGTCTTTTAATATCTTAAAGGCCAGCTATTCCTGAAAGTCTTATGTTTTCTTTGAAGATATCATTATTGTGGGCCCACTACCTACCAAACACTGTACTAAGAATTGGGGATTAGATATGAAACAAGTCTGACCCAGTCCCTGTCCATACCATGTTTATAATATGCTAGTGAAAACTGATACTTTATAATGGGTGGGTGTGTGTTGTGAGTTGAATTATGCTCTCCCTCGCAAAGGATATGCTGAAGTCTTAACCTTGATACCTGTAAAAGTAACCTTATTTAGAAATAGGTTCTACAGATATAATGAAGCTAAGATGAAGTCATTTGAGCAGACCCTAATCCAATATGGCTGATGTCTTTATAAGAAGAGAAGCAGCCGGACTCGGTGGCTCTGCCTGTAATCCCGTGCCTTTGGGAGGCTGAGGTGAGTGGACTGCCTGAGCCTGCGGATTCGAGACCCGCCTGGGCAGCGAGACCTCATCTCTACAATAAATCAAAAAATCAGCCGGGCGTGGTAGCGCATGCCTGTAATTCTGGCTACTCGGAAGGCTGAGGCGGAAGGATCGCCGGAGCCCAGCAGGTCGAGGCTGCGGTGGCCGGGAGTGGCCACTGCGCTCCAGTCTGGGCGACAGAGTGAGACTCCAACTCAAATAAATAAATAAATAAATAACTTAAGTTTCTTTCCCCTATCAGCTTAGCAAAGATTGGTAATGCCCAGAGCTGGAACTCATTTGAAAGGGCATTCTCACACTATTGAAACCAGTGGAAGTTGGTAAATTTGTGTGTGACATTTTGGCAAAATGTATTAAAGTTAAATAAGTATTTAATCTTACCCAGCAAGTCCATATTCAATAATTTATTCTTAAAAAATTACTGCACAAGTGTACGAAGACTTACAGGCAAAAATAGCTACCAGCATTCTTTATAATAACCAAATTTGGAAACAGTCTAAAAGTCCCTGAGTAGATGGTGAAATCCCATCTACACAATGGACTACAAGGAAGGCCTTGAAAAGATAAGGTAGATCAAAAGGTATTGAGGTCCTTGTAGATAGATGTGTACACACTGAGGACTGAAACAAGGTGGTCACACAACTGTATTACACTACAATCATATTCAAGTTAAACTCTAGGTTTGCATATGTAAATGTTTATACCATGCTGTTAATGGTGATAGTATTTTTTAGCCTTGCGTTTATTTTTTTTCTTGAGTTTTAGGGAACTTGGCTTTCCATTATTTGAATTTCTTAAGGGAAAAAATTAAGTATTTTCATTTTGGAAGAAAGATTGTAGTTAGCATGATAACCATATCTTTTAGCATATACCATGTCTCATTAAAAGCTCAGAAAACTGTTTCTCAGAGGGGAAAAAAAATCACGTGAAGCCAATAATTATTAAGGAATGACATCAAAGCTATGGTTAGAATCTCTTGATGTAGAAATAACTATAATGAAATGTGGTAAATGTACATGACGGAATATTACACAACCATAAAGAAAAACAAAATTAACAACACAGGAATTCATATGGAAACACAAACATCCAAGAATAGCCAGAACAATCCTCAGCAAAAAAAACAAAGCAGGTGGTATCACAATACCAGATTTCAAAGTTTACTATAAAGCTACAATCATCAAAACAGCTTGGTATTGGTACAGGAACAGGCATATAGATCAATGGAACAGAATTGAGATTCCAGAAGCAAAACCTCAATTTCTCAACCAACTCATCTTCGACAAAGCCCCCACCACCTACCAATGGGGAGAGGAGAACCTATTCAGTAAATGGTGCTGGGAAAATTGGCTGACCACATGCAGAAGATTGAAACAGGACCCCTAACTATCCCCATGCACAAAGGTTAACTCCAAATGGATCAGAGACCTAAATGTAAAACCTCAAACCATAAGAACCTTAGAAAAGGAAGGAAATACTCTCATGGAAATCGGAACTGGCATCCAATTCCTGTATAAAACCCGAAACCCACAGGACTTAAGAGAGAAGATAGACAAATGGGACCTTATTAAACTGACAAGCTTCTGCAAAGCCAAAGAAACCATCAAGAGAGCAGGAGACAGCCTACAGACTGGGAAAAAGTATTTGCCAACTCTAGGTCTGACAAAGGCTTAACATCCTGGATCTACAAGGAACTGAAGCATACTGAAAAGAAGAAAACAAACAAC
>NW_007131456.1:84326-103146 GCF_000164805.1 Carlito syrichta | reverse complement strand
CTGTACCCCACAAAACCATAATAAAAAATACTGATTAATGAAAAAAAAAAAGAAAGAAAGGGATTAGTAGTAGTGGGAAACTGCCAGGGGAGGGAAGGGTACACCTCATCAACAAGGGTACCTACATAATGAATATTTGTATACCTAACCCTGAATTGTACCCCACATATTTAAGATAAAAAGTTACAAAAAAAATTAAAAAAAAAAAAAGAAAAACAAAATTATGAACTTTCCGGCAACTTGGATGGAATTAGAATCTATAATAGTCAGTGATCTATCACAGAAACAAAGATCTGAATACTACATGTACTCACTCATAAGCGGACCCTGAACATTTATCATAATACTGTAAGAAAGAGATTGGCAGTAGTGGAACACTGCCAGGGAAGGGGGAAGGCATATCCATCAATAAGGGTACCCAAACTTTACCCGTACAATGACCACTTATGTACCTAATCCTGAACTGTACCCCCACAATTTTTTAAATAAAAAATAAGGGGGGAAATGACTATGTACAATTTTCTTTTCTTTTTCTTTTTCTTTTTTCTTTTTTTGAGTCAGAGTCTCCTCTGTCGCTCAGACTGGAGTACAGTGGCACACCTCGCCACAGCTTCAAACTTCTGGGCTCTGGCAGTCCTTCCACCTCAGCTTCCTGAATAGCTGGGACTACAGGTACACTCCACTACTACCACCATGCCCAACCAATGTTTTGATTTTTTGTAGAGACAAGGTCTCACTATGTTGCCCAGACTGTTCTCAAATGCCTGAGCTCAAGCAATCCTCCCACCTCGGCCTCCCAAAGTGCTGGGATTACAGGTGTGAGCTACTGCACCCAGTCAAGTTTCCTCTTTTTCTGAGCGTACCTCATCATGATCTGTGATACTACTAAGGCTGGCCTTGATTTCTCTCCTAAAATTGCAATGCTTTTGGAGAAGGAGGGCCTGTAAGGGTGCTGTCTAGTAACTGATAAGGTGTGGCTTGCCTGGCACAGCCCTTCTCAGCTCGGCAGACCTCATGCAGCCTATCTGGTTGTACTGATCTCTCGCTCACATTTGAGGTCCCCCTTGGAGGTGCGAGCATCCTCATTTTCACTTCCCATGGATGTCAGTTTCCTTTCCAAGCTGTCGCTCATTAGTATGAGTGAGTAAATCTTCCTGCCTGCTGCTTTGGTAAGAATTTCCCCTCAGGGGGCTGGGCTCTGAGTCTGGGTCCATACGGCACTTGGTGATCTGATTGAAGAATGTAATAGGACATGGGGACATGCCAAGGAACTCAGGGCCCATTTGCATCACTTCAGCAGCACTTCTCTGCATCTCCCAGCAAATGGACAGTCATCCAAGAAGTGTGTGTGTGTGTGTGTGTGTGTGTGTGTGTGTGTGTGAGTTGGAGTCTCACTCTGTCACCCAGGCTGGAATGCAGTGGCACACTCACAGCCACCTCAGCCTCGACCTGCTGGGCTCAGGCAATCCTTTCACCTCAACCTTCCAAGTAGCAGGAAATATAGGCACGCACCACCATACTTGGCTAAGTTTTTGATTTATTGAAGAGAGGAGGTCTCACCAAGTTGCCCAGGCTGGTCTAGAACCTGTGAGCTCTGGCAAACCTCTCACCCCGGCCTTCCAAAGTGCTGGGATGATAGGCGTGAGCCACCACGCCCAGCCCATCCGAGAAGTCTTATACTCAGAATCTTTTGATTACACTTAAGAATTGAAATGGGTCCCTATTGTCTGGCAGAAATCCACCCGCCATTTGCAGCCACGTGCAAGGTTATGGCTGCACAGCACCTCCCTCACCAGATGTGTGTGGAGCCCAAAGCTACACTGGTTCTCACATCTCTCACTGTGTGCTTGCCTTTGCACTATCACTAAGCATCTGTTCTGCAAAACAACCAGCCCTATGACTACTGAGAACTTCCCCTGGGGAAATCCCGTGGCCACACACCACTGCCAAATTCCTGATCTCTCCTGGGCTCTGTCTCCCCAAACTGTGGTTCTGGAAAGCAGAAAAGAAAATTCCTCAATTTTTTTTTTGAATCAGAATCTCTGTCACCCAGGCTCAAGTGCAGTGACATGACCACCGCAACCTCGAACTCCCAGGCTCAAGCAATCCTCCTGCCTCAACCTCCCCAGTAGCTGGGACTATAGGTGTGTGCTACCACACCCAGCTACTTTTTTTTATTTTTCATAGAGACAAGGCCTTGCTATGTTGCCCAGATTGGTCTCGAACTCCTAGGCTCAGTCTTCCCATCTCAACCTCCCAAAGTGCTGGGATTACAGGCGTGAACCATTGTGCCTGACCTAATTCCTCATTTTTGAAGTAACCCCGCACTCAGGCACTAATTGGTTAAAGTGGTAGGGCACATTCTGCAGGCTTTCAGCAAACAGATGGATTTCATTCCCGTAATCTGTGCAAATTCAAAGGAGTCTGATACTACCACCATGGTCAAGAAAAATAAGAATTCCATCACTCCACAAAGTTCTGTCATGCCTCTTTGCAGTCAATTCCCTAGAAGAAATGCAGAGTAAGCATGTATAGCTGTGAACAGAGGGTGACCTTAAGCCAGCAACTTGGATAAACAGCATCCATTGTAAAGCCTGAGCAAGATGCTGCAGGGTCAGTTTAGAATAGGTTAACCAGTAAAAAGTGGCTTAAAGTGGCCTTGGTATTAGATCATTCCAAATTCAAATACTTTAGACCAAGTTGTTCCACTCTCTCCTCTGTAAACTGAGGAGTACAGTACTACCTACTTTATAAAACTACTGTGCAGATTACATAAAATAATGAGGTCCAGCACAGTGGCTCACGCCTATAATCCAGCATTTTGGGAGGCTGAGGCAAGAAGATTCCCTAAGCCAGGGGTTTCAGACCAGCCTGAGCAACTTGGCAAGACTTCATCTCTCCAATAAAAATATTAAAAAATAAAAAATAAGCCAGGCTCGGGTGGTTCAGCCTGTAATCCCACGCCTTTGGGAGGCTGAGGTGAGTGGATTGCCTGAGCCCGCGGGTTCGAGACCCGCCTGGGCAACTTGGTGAGATCTCATCTCTACAATAAATCAAAATGAGCCGGGCGTGGTAGCGCGTGCCTGTAGTTCCAGCTACTCGGAAGGCTGAGGCGGCAGGATCGCCGGAGCCCAGCAGGTCGAGGCTGCGGTGGCCGGGAGCGGCCACTGCACTCCAGTCTGGGCGACAGAGTGAGACTCCAACTCAAAAACAAATAAAAAATTTAAAAAATTAAAAATAAATTAGGTGGGTATGGTGGTGCACACCTGTAGTTCCAACTATGTGAACTACTGAGGCGGAAGAATCACATGAGGCCAGCAGGTCATGTGGCCATGAATGTGCCACTGCACTGCAGTCTGGGTGACAGAGTAAGACTCCAACTTGAACACAGACACACACACACACACACACACATACAAATAATAAATACATACACACATAATGAAAGTGAAGCATCAAGTAGAATGTCTGGCCAAGAGTTAATGCTCAATAAATGATGTCTATCATTTCTATATTCTTTTTTAATTTTTTTTATATTTTAAAGATGTGGGGTCCAATTTAGGATTAGGTACATAAGTGGTCACCATACAGGTGAAGTTTGGGCCTCCCATTAGATCTCACTTTGCCTGGTTTGGGATCAGGCACCCTTACTGACGTTATGTGCCCCCTCCCCACCGGCAGTGTCCCACTACTGTCAATCCCTTTCTTGGAGTATTATGAAAAATGTTCAGGGTCTCACTCTATATTCTTGTTTTAAAAGTGCTGAAGGCCTGATGCAGTGGCTCATGCCTGTAATCCCAGCACTTTGTGAAACTGAGGTGGGCAGATTGCTGGAGCCCAGGAGTTCCATACCAGCCTGGACTAGCAAAACCTCATCTCCACAAAAATAAAAATAAAAATAATTAGCCAGTCTTGATGGTACACGCCTGTAGTCCCAACTACTCGGGAGGCTGTGGTGGAAGGATCACCTGAGCCTAGGAGGTCGAGGTTGCCATGAGCCATGATAATCAGATCGTGCACTGCACTCTAGCCTGGGTGACAGAATGAGACCCCAACTCAGATAAATAAATAAACAAATAAAGAGGGCTGGAGACTCCCAAGAAATCAAAGCAAAAAGTTCAATGGCATTATCCTTGGAGTGAGATTTTAGGGGTACTTTAAATGATGGAAACCTTAACAATCTTCTCAGTAGGACTTCAAGGGAGAAATAATTTCCATTCTCTGTCAACATCAGATACCAAGAAATTGTCTAAGTAGCATCCTTTCCTGATAAATTATTCTTTTTTTTTTTTTGGAGTTAGAGTCTCACTCTGTCGCTCAGACTGGAGGGCAGTGACAGGCTCCCGGCCACTGCAGCCTCGACCTGCTGGGCTCCGGCGATCCGCCCGCCTCAGCCTTCCAAGTAGCCGGAACTACAGGTGTGCGCTACCATGACCGGCTAATTTTTTATTTATTGTAGAGATGAGGTCTCACCAAGTTGCCCAGGCGGGTCTTGAACCTGTGGGCTCAGGCAATCCACTTAACTTGAACTCCCAAAGCGCTGGGATTACAGGCTGAGCCACCAAGCCTGGCCACCTGATAAATTATTCTAATCAATACCAATGAGTTACTGGGTTCTGGGCCTACAGAAAATTAGACAGAGAAACTAGAATCAATCGACAATGCTACTAACTCCCATTTACTTTTTTGAATCAGCTTTATTATAATTTACATGAATAAAATTCACTGATTTAAAATGTACAATTTAATAATTATATAAACCCATAAAATTACCACATGGTCCATATAAGAACAATTCCGTCACTCCAGAAATTTCTGTCATGCCTCCTTGCTATCAATTCTCTCTCACTTCTCCTAACCTCTAAGAACCACTGAATTGTTTTCTATCACCATAGTTTTGCACTTTATATCAATGAAATCATACAATATGTGGTCTTGTGCCTGGCTTCACATAGCACAACATTGTTGAGATTCATCTATGCTGCCTAAATAAAACATAATCTAGGAAAGCTCAGTTTCTGGACAGGTTTTGCTGCTGTTCCTTTGAAAGCCAAATGCCAAGTTATGGTTTTGTCTGCTGTGTCTGATTATCCATGCCAATAGTTCCTTCTCTAGCTTAGATTTTTTAGAGAAACCCCATTCCCACACCTACCTTGTTGCTGTTTCTACAAGAAGAGCAATTGGAAACCTTGATTTCAGAGATTTTAATTCCTCTGGTTTTGAAATCGTGTAGGAATAGAACACTATTCTCCACTACTGCTAAAAAGCAAACTGCTCATAGGGCTAGCAGACAGAAGAGCACAAGATCACCTGACGTCAGCAGAGAACCCTTCAAAGGAGACCTTCTGGAGCAGGTTTCTCAAACTTTAACATACATGTGAATCACTGGAATACAGGTTCTGACCCATAGGTCTGGAGTGGGGCCTGAGATTCTGCATTTCCAACAAACCCATGGATGAGGCCCATGCTGCTGGTCCCCGGACCGCACTTTGCATAGCAAAGCTCTGTAGGACACAGAGGTAGATGCTCTGAGCAGGAAGTCAAATCAACAAGAGGGTTGAAAACATGTACCCAATCTGTGTCTGAGAAATACTGCTCAGAAATGTAAATTTTCATCATACATAATGAAATACATATATACATCATCAATCTCTGTTTTTTCAAATAACACCTCAATTTTCACACCTGTAAAATGGGAATTATTATATCTATCTCTAGGGTAGATGTCTAGTTTGGTCCTCAGTGATCTCAGTCTCTTGGTAGTCATGCCTTTGTATAATCCCCTCCCCTTGAGTACAAAATATGGCAAAGGATCACTTCCATGATAAGGTTATAAAGCCTGTACTACTCATCTCACAGGCATTCTTGAGCTCAGCCTGATGGAGCCTTTTGCCATGTTGTGTGAGATGTTCTGTGGAGAAGTCCATGTTGCAAAGACACAGGGAGGTCACCAACCAACAGCTCATGAGGAACAGAACTTAGCCAACAAGCACATCAATGAGTCATGATGGGTATTCTCTTGAGTCGAGTCTTGTGAGAGACCCAGAGCCAGAGGACCCTGATAAGCCATGCCTGGATTCCTGATCCATAGAAACTATGAGATCATAAATATCATGGTTTCAAGCCACTACATTTGGGGTAATTTTTTATGCAGCAATAGAAAACAAATACATTTCAGAGTTGTTCTGAAGATGAAAGAAGACAAAGGAATTAATGTACATGAAGGGACTTAGCACAGTGCCTGGCATGGAGTAGTTGCTTGATGATGTCAGTCTGTTAGTCAAGTCTAAAAACAGCAGTCACAAACATCACCAGGGCTTGAAAACAGCAGCTGCAGCCACTAACCTAAGAATAATCCATGTGTATAAAGTCTGCTAGTTTCGCCTTGTCAGGAAACCTTCAGACCAAAAAGTCTGACATGTACAAATAAATACAAAGACACAGTTAAATGCCCATGTGTGCTTTACATATATATGTGTGTGTATATATATATCCATATATGTATATGTATATATATATCTATATATATAGACAATCCCACTTTCAGGTGATGATGATGATAATAGAAGGGGGGCTTCCACAGAACCATGTTTTATAAAGTGATGATCCCATTTTTTCTTTCTTCTCATTCTCTCTCCTACGATCTAGTTCATTCAAAGATGCAAGTTCAGTAGCAAGCATCCCAGCAACTGGAAACTATCGAGGGGAAAAAAAACATTTAAGGGAAGTCAGTTCCAGGCTCACGACTGCCACTCTCTTAACAGCTATCACAGCCCTTTATCCTCGACCAGAAAGAGAAGAAAACTATGACCAGCATTCAGAGCCCTCTCACAGAAGCCCCAGAAGGACCTGGAAAGTTGTTAATCATGCTTTTGCTCTTGCCTTCGTGTAGAATTTAGCAAACACTAACACATGTCACTCAGAGGCAGCTGAAACTGGCGAGGACAGCTAATGAGTACTGAGGGCTGGAGGAAGAATCACAGATGTGAGCATTGAAACCGGCAGTTAAAACTGGTTCAGTACCACCAAACCTATATGAAAATGACTGTGGGAGACTCTGAGGCTAAATTCACTCTATTCAGCAGACCTTTATTCAGTGTCTACCGTGTGCATGGCCCCCACTGTGCTAGTTGATCCTGGAGAAAGAAAAATAAGTCAGGTACCGTCTGGTAGTGAGACAAGCACAGGCACACTTGACTATAACAGAGGAAAATCTGTGATACATCATGATCAACTGATGCCTGCTGTGCTCTAGGCTTGGGAGTAAGGTGCAGGGTTATAAAGATAACCTCCTGACTAGGAGCACAAGACAGATTGTGATGTGTTATAATAGGGGCATAAATAAAGACCAAAAGTGGCAAGAGTAAATTTTGACCAAGGGACCAGGAAAGGTTTCCTAGAGAAGATAACATTTGGGTTAGGTGTTGAGGTATGAATAGGATCTCAACATGTGGGTCAGAGCATTCCCGATGGGGTGGGGTAGAAGTGGCAATGAGGGGTAAAATGCCAAGTGAGTCAAGAAATACCAATAGGGCACTATGGCAGGAGTGTCAGCTGACTGGCAAAAGAGTGGAAGCAAAGACTAAAAAGGACAAAATCATAAAAGGCCCTGAGGCTGAACAGAGATTGGACTTATTCTGCAAGTAATAGAAAGGCATGAGTGATTTTAAGGACAATAGTGACATGGTCATGAATTAGTACACTTTAGGTTGCTAGTGACGGAAACTCAATTCAAACTGACTTATGCAAAATATAATATATTGGTTCCTTTTTTTTTTTTTTTGAGTTGGAGTCTCACTCTGTCGCCCAGACTGGAGTGCAGTGGCCGCTCCCGGCCACCGCAGCCTCGACCTGCTGGGCTCCGGCGATCCTTCCGCCTCAGCCTTCCGAGTAGCCGGAATTACAGGCATGCGCTATCACACCCAGCTGATTTTTTTGATTTATTGTAGAATGAGGTCTCGCTGCCCAGGCGGGTCTCGAACCCGCGGACTCAGGCAATCCACTCACCTCAGCCTCCCAAAGGCGCAGGATTACAGGCTGAGCCACCAAGCCCAGCTTATATTGGTTCATTTAACTGGGAAGTTCAGAGATGTATCTGGCTTAAAGCTCAACTGATGCCCAGGAATACATGATGCATGGCTCAGCTCCACTTTTCTCTTGATTTCTTTCTCAAGGAGGTTCTTGCCAAAGATATGGCCAAAAAAAAAAGCATCAACAGCTGGAGGTTTATAGCCAACAGCTCAGGCTCCTCTTGAGAGACTAGACTACTTCTTCCTCAATGGCTCCATCCAGAGCCCAGGCTGGATCTCACGGGATATCTTAAATCACCCATTACAGATGTGAACATCATGACCAGGAGAATATAGTGCCCATCCCTGGAGAAGGAAGGTAGGGTCAGCACCACCCAAACCCCTTCACTCATTCACTGGGGAGTCTGGAGGGTGCTATGTAAGGGAAAATCCAAGTGCTGTTTTCAAAAGAGGAAAAAATGGCTTTCTCCTTTGCAGCCATCACTGAAGCAACAGCGGCCAAAATAAAGTTCAATCCCTTTGTGACTTCAGACCAAAGCAAGAATCACAAAAGGCATTTCAATGCAAATTCCCACATTCATGGGAAGATTCTGTCTTCCCTTCTCTCCAAAGAACTGAGACAGAAGTGCAGTGTTTGATCCATGCCCACCCAAAAAGATGATGAATTTCAGGTTGTGTGAGGATGCTACAAAGGTCAACAAATTGGCAAAGTGGTCCAGGTTTACAGGAAAAAAAATGTCATCCACACTGAATAGGTGGAGCAGGAAAAAGTTAATGGCACAACTGTCCATGTAGGCATTCACTCCAGAAAGATGTTTATCACTAGGCTAGAACTGGACAAAGACCGCAAAAAAAATCCTTCAGCAATAAGTCAAATCTCACCAAGTAGGAAAGGAAAAGGGCAAATACAAAGAAGAAACCATTGAGAAGATGCAAGAATAAGGTAATCTTGTATACAACTTTCCATCAAAAACTGCTGAAATGAAGGAAAAAAGAAGAAATTACTACAAAGCAGGAAAAAACCAAAACAAAACACCTGCTTATTACAAACAGTAAGAATAATTCCAGAAGAAATCTTTTGAAGAAAATGGGGTGAGAGGGCAAGGAGTGAGGGAAGAGGGGGGATTAGAGGGGTAGATAGGGGGTTGGGGGAAAAAGTTGCCCAGAGGAAAGGAAACCTCTACAACAGAGTAGAGTAGAGATAAAATAGTGTGGACCAGGACAGTATCATGGGAGTGGCACAGACAAAGCAGTTGTGTGAAACCTCACACAGAGTGTCTAGTGGCCGAGAGAGAAGAGACGTTTCAAGAAGTAGATCTGGGAATGATCTCTGTAATTAATATGATATGGAGGTCATGTGGTACAAAGTCAAAAGTTTAGATTTATCTCCTATATCGGGGCCCCCAACCCCCTGGCCAATGACCGGTACTGCTCCATGGCCTGTTAGGAACTGGGTCACACAGCAGGAGGTGAGTGGTGTGCAAGCAGAGCTCTGCCTTCTGTCAGATCAGCAGCGACATTAGATTCTCATAGGGATACACACCCTATTGTGAACTGCACATAACAGGAATCTAGTTGGTCGCTTCCTGTAAGAATCTAATGCAGTCCCCGTCTATGGAAAAATTGTCTTCCATGAAACCAGCCCTGATGCCAAAAAGGTTGGGGACCACTGTTCTATATCATGTTTCTACCCATGTTAACTAAGTTCAGGTGACCCTGGTATGTTGTCATGGCCTACTGGATATCAGAACAAGTACAGCCTGAAACAACTTAGGTTGAAGTTAGACAAACACCATACATATAGGTCCACTGAAAGAAAGAAATGTATTCATTTGCATTACTGTGGATTCGCGTTTTTCTTCAATTTGTTTTAAAAATAAGTGACTTCATCACAAGGATCATAAAGGCATATATGTTATATAAAAACTTTATCCTATATATACAACCATAGCCCAAAAGGGAAGAGTGCCAGCATCTAAACTTTCTTGTCATTAAGAAAGTACTAGAAGCAGGATGGGATTGGAAAATGAGCAAGGCATAGTGCTCATGCCTATAATCCCAGCACTTTGGAAGGCTGAGGCAGAAGGATTGCTGGAGCCCAGGAGTTCAAGACCAGTCTGGGCAACACTGAAAGGCTTCCTCTGGGCAACATAGAAAGACCTTGTCTCTATGAAAAAAGAAAAAGAAAAATTAATCAGGCGTGGTAGCACGTGCCTATAGTTTCAGCTAGTTGGGAGGCTGAGGCAGAAGGATCACCTGAACCCAGGATGTTGAGGCTGTGGTGAGCTGTGATCCTACCACTGCTACTCAAAATAAAAGCAAAACAAGATAAAACAAAAACAAAGCAACCCAGAAAGAGGAGAGTCCTGGCTCCACTGCAAGGCAAGCCATTTCTGCCACCCTGGGCTTCACAGTTCTCAGCTGGACAAAGAAGAGGGAGAGCTGGACTCTGCAAAAGATTCCGTATCTTTCTTATCTTTCATAGCTACCATTTTATGATTCGAAACCCCAAGGTCCCTGAACCTGGGAGGTAATGGAAAACCACTGTAACTTAAAAACAAAGTGGGATTTATTTTGAGGATATAAATCTTTCTGGCAAATCCTGGGATCAGACAGTAAGCCCAGGCCTCCCAGGTAAAGAAGCAGGAGCTAGAGAGCCATCCAATCTCTCTCAGTCTGTCCCTCCGACTTTGTCTTTCTGTGTGTGCTTAAATCTCTCCCTCTCCCTGCATACCAACTCTCTTTCCTTGGGTTGAGCAGGTGGTTACGCATGGTTGCCTCTCAGCTCTCCTCTGGTTTGATCTCGTTTAAACTTCCAGCACATTTGCGTTCCAACTCAAACAGCATTGGCTCAGCTTTGGTCCAGAGTCCATCTCAGGGCCAGTCAGTCGTAGGCAGAGATGTGGAGTCACATGGTGGAAACATGGCTGCTGGGATCTCCTCCTGCGACACTGGAAGCATGGGCAGGGAAACAGACCAAGTACAGTTGACCCTTGAACAACACGAGTTTGAACTGCATGAGTCCGTTTATATGTAGCTTTTTTTCAACCAAACAGTATTCACTAACGCAAAGCCCACATATCCAGAGGGCTGACTTTTTGTGTACCCGGGTACTACAGGGCCAACTGCAAGACATGAGCATGCCAGGATTTCAGCAAACACAGAGAGAGGTCCTGGTACCACTCTCCCATGAATACTGAAGGATGACCGTATTTTAAAATCTTTGGCCATGAATGAAGGTATGTAGATGTAGAAATATTTCATCCAAGTTCTCTGTGGGTTTTGTGCTCAAATATTTCCTTGCATATTAAACAAAATGCATGTCACGACATTCTCTGGTGTTCACATTTTCTACATAGCCTAATGTACATAGGGTCTATCTGGGAAGACAAGTTGAATCTGAACATCACTATCATTCCTTTAGTAGCCATCACAATGACAAGAAAGAAAAGCAATTCATCCAGCAGAAGTCAATCCTCCTTATCTTTCACCCCATAGATAAACCCGGGTCATTTAGTTCTCTGCAGCCGACATTTAGTGAAGGAAGCATAAAATGATTTCTGGGTATCTGGGTGTGTTTCATGCAAACACTTTTCTTCAGCAGCTTCTGACTTCAAATGAGAACCCCAAGCACTAGCAGGCATGTTAGTGCTTAATAAATTTTAGTAAAAAGAACAGGAGTTATACGGTTTCCCTGGAAACCTTTTCTAAAGAACTTGCACTTGCACCGCCTCAAGAAGCAAGTGCTGCAGTCTGGGGACTCTGCCCTGTCCCAGGCCATCCATTAAAGGGTCAAGGCCAGAGCCCCTCCAAGGGAGCTCCAGGAGCGGTGACTGGGCTCATTTTGCTTAAGGTTATTTAATATCAAGTCTCTCTTTACCAGCTGGTTCAATGAGAAAAATATACAAAGGTAACTTTTGTCATCTTCTGATGCATTTGCAAGTTCTGGATTATCAAAGTGCATTGGAGGAAGTTCTATCTTGTATATCAGAATGGGTGATGGGAATTCCTTAGGGGACAAGAGGAGATAGCTCACTGATCATTAGACATTGTTTGAATCTGAATTCTCAATGCAGTCATTTTCAAACTGCATCGCAGATTAGAATAAAAATGACCTGGAAAGGGGCCGTGCATGTAGACTTGTCTCCCAGGACCTTTTCCAATAGCTGTGATCTTACAATCTTGGGTAAGGTTACCAAAAAAGAAAAGAAAAGAGAGAGCGAGAGAAGGCTATCAGGTTTGCAGAACTTCAGAGATTATTGATTCCTTAACTCCCAAGGTGCCAAGGGAGTTAGGTGGAGAATGATTCTTATCTGGTTTAGGGATATATTTATTATGAACAACCAAGTCTTTAAGTGTCTTAGTCCATTCGGACTGCTATAACAAAATATCATAGACTGGGTAGCTTTAGTTGAAGTCAGAAATTTATTGCTTGCTGTTCTGGAGTCTGGGAATTCCATGATCAAGTCAGCAGAAGACTCAGTGTCTGATGAGGGTCAGTTTCCTGGTTCATAAATAGCACCTTCTTGCTGTGTACTCACATGGCAGAAGAGACAAAGGGTCTCTCCTGAGTCATTTTATAGGGGTATTAATCCCCTTCACAGGGGCTCCACCCTCATTATCTAAATACCTGCCAAAGTCCCACCTCCAAATACCTTCACAGTAGGGATTAGGGTTTCAACATATGAATTTTGGAAGGGGTAATAAGTAACCCCTTCTGCCACTGCAACATTTCCTAATCTTCCTTCTGTTTCCTTCCCCTTCCATCTCTATATCAACCAAAGTTTTATCAGGAAGAAATCAGCCTGCATCTGTGAGGTTAGTCTCTCGTTTACAGATGCTTATCATGGGAGGTTCATGTTATTTCTTCCTTGGAAATTCTTGACATTTTAAGGCACCAGTCCTATAGCTTAATATCAAAGTCTTCTCCCATGTTCAATTTCAATATAACATAAAATTACACAAATCACACAGGACAAGGGGGTATCATTTTAATATATGGAAGCGATTGATCTACTCAATAGATCAGTACAGGCAGTACACAACTATAACACTGACAAGTCCTAAAATAGGCAAAGGAAAGAAATATTAGCCCAAACAGTGCTTACTTCAGACTCTTACTAATCAAGGCCTCCAAAACATCATCCCCATTTCCACTTGAAACCATCGTCAACACATAGGATGCCATGAGGTCAAAGCTGAAAGTACTCGATCTACTTTCAGGATAATGTTCCCTCTTTTTCAATATGATTATCAAACATTAATGTGCCAGGCATTATGTGAAACCCTTGAAATTCAGAATTAATAACACATCATTCCTTCAGAGACAGGGTAATTTTCGATCTTCTGTCTATATATTTTCCTGGCTTAATTTTAGGAAAAATTTGATCATGTTCTCTAATTACCCTGGATAAAATAGTATTTAGTAAAATCTTTCTTGAATAAACTTTTCTAGGTTTTTCTAAAACACAGGAGTTCAAGTTCTTCAGATGTTTATTGCCGATAAATGATTCTTATCCTTCTTGGCCTTTGCTCTTTGTAGCACTAAAATGGAGCCAGCAAACCAAATTAACATGGTATTTGCGTGAGCAAGAACTGCTATCAGCTGTCCTGCAAAGTTCAGCAAAGGCTCACCATTTTGCTAGTGGCCCTACCTTCTAAGTGCATCCCTATGTGTCTACAAATCACAAATAAAATATGTGTTGGCTCATAACTACAAGTTGTATTCTCTTGTCCTTGAAACTCCCAGAACTCCCTTAAAATTTTATATTTATCTTAGGACAAATATGTAGGACATATTTTGAATACTTGGAATATTTAAACTTCACTAAGTCTATCAATTGACTTGAGAGTATGTTGAAGTCACACAGATCTGGATATAGAAACTACAGTATAAAATGAAAGATTTCAGAATGTCTAATAAGTTAGGTTAAACAATCAAATGATTAATATTATCATGGCAACTAGAATTTACTAGAATCTAAATGTATGCCAATTTTAAAAAATCCTTTCATTAACCTTCTTGAGACAGCCACAATGTATAGCACAGACACTTGCAAATCTAACAGCCAGGAATATAACTACTGAAGAGCAAATCTGAAGGTCCATGATTAGCAAGACCTGATCATTTTTTGTAGGAAACCAACTTTGAAACCAGGCTTTGAAGCTGATAGGAGGATTGAAGCATTCAGTTAATGAGTGGATCTTTCAGACCCATCATATTCATATCCCTATAATTCTTTTGGGTGTATAGCATTCCTCATGTAGTAACTTTTTTAATTGATATTTTTAAAATAAAAAATGATGACCTAAAGAATATCAAATACTAATGTTGTCGGGGGAGGAGTGTGGGCAGAGAAGTAAAAGTAAAGAAGACTTGGGTAGTGATAGTTCCCGACCAAAATTATAGATATAGATATTAAGTTAGATTTAGCATTGACTAAGATATGTGATGTGAACAAATTCATGGCCACATTCAATATTCCACTATTTAAACCTAAACATGCCAAGGATCTATCTTTCCCT
Source organism: Carlito syrichta (assembly GCF_000164805.1). Lineage (NCBI taxonomy): Eukaryota > Metazoa > Chordata > Mammalia > Primates > Tarsiidae > Carlito > Carlito syrichta. Next base: position 88,591 of record NW_007131456.1, on the reverse strand, counting down.
TGTATTATAGAAACTTGAGGCCGGGCGCGGTAGCTCAGCCTGTAACCCCAGCACTTTGGGAGGCTGAGGCGAGAGAATTGCCTGAGCCCAGGGGTTCAAGACCAGCCTGGGCAACTTGGAGAGACCTTGCCTCTACAATAAATTACAAAAACTAGCCGTGCGTGTTGGCATGCATCTGCAGTTCCAGCTACTTGGAAGGCTGAGGCGGAAGGACCACCTAAGTCCAGCAGGTCCAGGCTGTGGTGACCGTGAACATGCCACTGCACTCCAGCCTGGGAGACAAGAGTGAGACTCCAACTCAAAAAAAAAAACTCCAAGAAACTTGAGGTTTCTTTTAGAGGCCTCTAGTTGTAACTCTCTCAAATGTTGACAGATTACTAAATGTAATGGTAAATGAGTCAAGTAATATGTGTATGTGAACTTAGACTGTGATAATTTAATAGTCTCACTTTTTTTTTAACACAGTAGGCTTTTCCAGACACAATTGTAAAACATCTTTTGTAATTGTAAAACTCCAAGGCAAGTCACTACATAAAAAGCAGACACAAGTGTGATATCACGGTTTATTTGTTTATTGCTTTGCCATGTTTAATCGTTTTCTATGCTTTTTTTTTTTTTAGTTGGAAAACCCACTGAAAAAATTGTATAAGTAACCACTATGTATTAATCACCGGGGATTCTGTAGTGAACAAATATAGGAAAGTCCCTGATCTCATGGACTTAAATTCGGTGGGCAAGAGAGACAATAAACAAACAATATAATTATGGGTTGTAATAGGTATAATTAAAGATATAGATGATATGTTACCAAGTATATACAGGAAGACAACCATACATAGATGAGTCAGGAAAAGCCTTCCAGGTAATTAACAACTGAGTTGAAACATGAAAGAAGAGAATTAGCCAGGCGCAGTGACTCAAGCCTGTAATTCCAGCACTTTGGGAGGCTGAGGTGAGAGGATTGTCTGAGCCCACTGGTCTGAGACCAGTCTGGACAACTCGGCAAGACCTCATCTCTACAATAAATCAAAAAATTAGCCAGGTGTGGTAGCGCACACTTGTAGTTCTGACTACTTGGAAGGCTGAGGCTGAAGGATCACCGGAGCCCAGCAGATCGACACTGGGGTGGCCATGAGTGTGCCACTGCACTCCAGCCTGGGTGACAGAGTGAGACTCCAACTCAAAAAAAACGAAAAAAGAGAATTAGAATATGTAGTTAAGTTATTAACTCTTGCTGGAAAAAATTAAAAACAGAGAGAAATAGATTATGCTATTTACATATTCTGGGGTACTTGGGCACCAAAAGCTATCTATGGGATGGACACGTTATGTTTAAATGCTTTGCATTATGCATCTACTTTTCAATAAGATATTTTAGTCCTCAGGATAAAACAAAGTCACTGTTTGTGCTATAATATTCTATTTTATTAGCACAATCTAATTAGAACAAACAACAGTTCTTATAGCTAGCTGTTTTTTGCTACCAGCTTGTGTTAGCAAAAGTAAATCAAATAACAAAAATCAATTGTATTTCTATCCACATACAATGAACAATCTGAAAATGAATAGAGAAAAATTTCATTTGCAATAACAACCAAAAGAAAAAAATACAAAGCAATTAGGAATACACTTAACAAAAAATGTGCAAAACATACACTCTGCAAAATACAAAACACCTTTGAAAGAAATTAAAGACCTAAATAAATGAAAAGACAGCCATGTTCATGGATCAGAAATTTAATATAGTTAAGATGGCAATACTCCCCAAATAGATGTGCAGATTCAACATAATCCCCATCAAAATCCCAGCTGGCTTCATTGAAGAAATTGGCAAATTAATCCTAATATGGAAATACAAGGGACCCAGAATAACACAATCATAATTGGAGGATTTAAACTTCCTAATTTCAAAACTTACTAAAAGTATAGTAATCAAGACCATGTGGTACTGCCATAAGGATAGACATGTCAGTCAATGGACTAGGTTGTGAGTCCAGAAAGTGCTCACATTTATGATCACATGATTTTCAACAAGGATGCTGAGACAATTCCATGAGGAAAGAACAATCTTTCCAACAAATTGTTCTAGGACAAGTAGATATCCACATGCAACAAAACTAAGTTGGACCCTACCTCATACTAAAATGGATCCATGATCTAAAGCTAAGACCTAAAATCATAAAACTCTTAGAAGGAAATTTAAATATAGTCCTCACAATATTGGATTAGACAATGAATTTTTAGATATGACACCAAAAGAGCAAGCAACAAAAGAAAAACAGATAAACTGATCCTCATCAAACTTAAGAACTTTGGTGTTCTAAGGGCACCATCAAATCATAAAAAAGACAATACACAGAATAAAAGTAAGTATTTGCAAATCTTATGTCTGATAAGAGACTTGTATCTAGAATAAACAAATAATTCTTATAACTTGACAATTTTAAAAATTCAGTTTTATCATGAGCAAAAGATTTGAACAGATATTTCTCCAAAGAATGCATTAAATAGTAGAGAAGCATATAAAAGAATGCTCAACATCAAGGAAATATAAGTCAACCCCGCAATGACATACCACCTCATACTCTCTAGGATGGCTATAATAAAGACACTAATGAGTGTTGGCAAAGATGTGAAGAAATTGGGACCCTCATACACCTTCATAAAATGCCACAGCTGCTTTGAAAAACAGCCTGGCAGTATCTCAAAAAATTAAACATCAAGTTATCAGATGACCCAGCAATTCCACTCTTAAATATATGCCAAGAGAAATAAAAAACTATGTTCACCCCAAAACTAGTACATAAATAGCAGTATTTCATAATGGCTTAAGCTGGAAGCAATCCCAATGGCCATCAAGTGATGACTGAATAAATAAAATACAGCATAGCCTACAATTGAATGTTATTCAGCAATAAAAAGAATCAGGGTCGGGCTCAGTGGCTCAGCCAGCAGTCCCATCACTTTGGGAGACTGAGGCAAGTGCACTGCCTGAGCCCACGGGTTCAAGACCAGCCCAGATAACTTGGTGAGACCTCGTCTCTATAATAAATCAAAAATTAACTGAGTGTGATAGCACACGCCTGTAGTTCCAGCTACTTGGCAGGCTGAGACAGAAGGATCACTGGAGCCCAGCAGGTCAATGCTTGGGTGGCCATGAGCGTGCCACTGCACTCCAGCCTGGGCGACAAGGTGAGACTCCAACTCAAAATAAATAAATAAATAAATAAATAAATAAATAAATAAATAAAAAGAATCAGGTAATAATATGCTACAGCATGGAAGAACCTTGAAAACATATGCTAAATAAAAGAAGCCAGTTGCAGAAGGTCATGTATTGTATTATTTCATTTATATTAAATGTCCAGCATTGGTAAATCTATAGAGAGAAAGTAGACTATTGGTTGCCTACACCCGGGATTCTGGTTGGTTGGAAGGAAATGGAGAGTGACTATTAACGGCTATTGGGTTTAATTTTGGGGTGATGCACATGTTCTAAAATTGATTGTGAGGGTTATACAACTCTGTGAATATACTAAAACTGTACCATTTAAATGGTGTGAATTATATCTTATAAAACTTTTCTATTAAAAAAAAGAGAAAGACAACACCAGGAATCACCAATGCTTCTGTCATTGAACCTTAAGATCAGAAGAGTCACCAAGAATTTAAGTTGACTTATCCATCTTGCTTTTAGGTACAACCTCTGTGTAATGATACTAGATGAAAATCTGCTCTGTTTGTAGGTCATTAAGAAAAGGAGGATATATCAGGTCTTCAATAAACCATTCCAATTCTGATAACTCTCTGAATCAAAACAGTTTTTCCTAACACCAGCCTCATGTTAGATTTTAGGCGAAGATTAATTGCCCTTGGGGAGATGGATTAATATTGTAATTATTGATTCCTATTTTTCTGAGTATTTCTCCTGCTATACTAAAACTAAGACTCTGGTACTAATATAGTATGCCTCTGCTCTTGTGGTCTCATCTTATTGCAAATAAGAGATTTGAAGTCTGACATCTTAATTTAAGACAAAAGTGAGCTGGGCTCAGTAGCTCAGCCTGTAATCCCACGCCTTTGGGAGGCTGAAGTGAGTGGATTGCCTGAGCCCGCAGGTTCGAGACCCGCCTGGGCAACTACAATAAATCAAAAAATTAACCTGGGCGTGGTAGCGCACACCTGTAGTTCCAGCTACTCGGAAGGCTGAAGCGGCAGGATCGCCGGAGCCCAGCAGGTGGAGGCTGCGGTGGCTGGGAGCGGCC
>NW_007131456.1:77076-84016 GCF_000164805.1 Carlito syrichta | reverse complement strand
TTTTTTTTTTTTTTTTCCTGTCACCCAGGCTGGAATGCAATGGCACATCACGGCTACCACAGTCTCCATCTGCTGGGCTCAGGCTATCCTTTCGCCTCAACCTTCCAAAGTGTTGGGATTACAGGTGTGAACTACTGTGCCGGCCTTTGAGTACTTTAATTTGAGGTTATTAACTTATTTTTGCCTGATGTCTTCAGCATTTTAGTAGCAGCAGATTTTAAAATACAACAGTCTTCTAAAAGAATCTGAAACCAATGACTGCAGTGTATAAGGAAAAGCACTGCAAAGTTAACTTTCCCTGGGGGAGAGGAGCTCTTCAAGAAGATAGAAAGAAAAGTAAAGCGAATGATAAAAATCAGACTGAATTTTTAATTGGGGTTTTATCCATTTTTCTTTCTCCTATCTAGCATATTTAGACGGTAGCCTGCCTTCAGCTTACATTTTATATGAGATTGTCTCAAGAGCTCTTCTAGAAAGTTCTGGCTGACATATCTCACTATCTAAAAAGTTCAGTGATGAATAATGGAATGATTATATATTATTTTAATGCAATAAGAGCTTGTCACACTAAGATAGGACTTTTCCCGGATTGTTTTATTTAATTTGTGATTTTTTCACATTTCCATGCTAATGGAATCAGTTTATGTAAGATCACAAAATTTTTACCTTTAAGTGAAATTTCATTTTGGCACAATGATTATTGAATATTGTATGAAATGCTATGGGGGTTAAGAAGATGACTCAGATATCGCTCTCGAGGATCTTAGTCTAATGAGGGGATAAAGGGCACGAAAACCTTTGATACAAACAGAGCATGACAAGTGTCATTCACCAGCACTGGTATTTAGTTGATGATTTCCCAAAGCTTTGTTTTCATGTTTAGTATTACCAATACAACCTAAAAATTTGAAAGAAATGCAAATTTCAAGCAATCATCCAAATATGAGGCATTTAAAAAAGTGAATATGAGGTATTCTACTCACAGTCGTATATAATTTTCTCCAATTTGCCGACCCAGTTTAAAAAAAAATTAGCCCTCTAATGCTTTACTATTTAAATCTCTTTTCAGTGAAAGATTGATATCCTCTGAAAAAAAGAACAATGAAAAGCCAGAAAAGCAGAAGAAAGTTTAAAAAGTAAGCCAGAAGCTGTAATAGAAAATTATTTAATTCTTGACCATCTTAAAAGACTCGTGTTTTTAGATTCTCTCAACAGCCGGACTTTTTTTTTAGATAGCTCTTCCAAAAACACACATAATAACAACACCTTAAAAATCTACCTTAAATCACTGTTATACATAAATATTTGAGACACTCACATATAAATGCAAAGCTCCAGCCGGGCTCGGTGGCTCAGCCTGTAATCCCGCGCCTTTGAGAGGCTGAGGTTAGTGGATTGCCTGAGCCCGCGGGTTCGAGACCCGCCTGGGCAGTGAGACCTCATCTCCACAATAAATCAAAAAATTAGCCGGGCGTGGTAGCGCGCGCCTGTAATTCTAGCTACTCGGAAGGCTGAGGCGGAAGGATCGCCAGAGCCCAGCAGTTCGAGGCTGCGGTGGCCGGGAGCGGCCACTGCACTCCAGTCTGGGTGACAGAGTGAGACTCCAACTCAAAAAAAAAAAAAAAGCAAAGCTTCAACTTCCCTTCTGCACCACAGAATTAATGGAGTGTTCTCTTAAGGCAAACAATGAAGTTTCTCTGACAGAATGACAGAAAAACATTTTCTTGCTGGGTACGGTTGCTCATGCCTGTAATCCCAGCACTTTGGGAGGTGGAGATGAGAGGATTGCCTGGATTCAAGAGTTTGAGACCAACCTGGGCAACTTGGCGAGTCCTTATCTCTGCAATAAATTAAAAGAAAAAAAAATTAGCCGGGCATAGTGGCACACGCCTGTGGTTCCAACTACTTGGAAGACTGAGGCGGAAGGATCACCTGCTCCCAGCAGGTTGAAGCTGTAGTGGCCGTGAGTGTGCCACTGCACTCCAGCCTGTGCAACAGTGAGATTCCTGCTCAAAAAAAAGAAAAACATTTTCTTGTAGATGATGTAAACACTTAATCATCTGGCTGTGAATGCCATCTATTTTCAGCAATGTCGTATTTATTATATTTTCTCATTTTTCTCTAATAATCTATCTACTTACCCTAACATCATACCCACCCTTTATTAAACCTGAAAGTTTAGTCTTTGTTTGACAGGCCAACTAGCTAAAGCTCACTGGTAAGTTTAACTGTCCAGAAAAATCTAGTGAAAGTATAAATATTTTTTGGTTGCACTGATATGGCAAAAATCTTTGATCTCATATGAATTCACCTTTGTCTCTTATAATAGGTTAATTCCACCCTCAAGAAGTTGTGTTGAAGTTCGTTTGCCCATATTCAGAACCCCAAAGTAGACACAGGGTTTTTTTCCAGGAACAGAAATGAAAGGAAAAAGTGAAAGCACTGTCTACTAGATTGAATTCAGGAGATGCGCCACAGTCCAAACTAGGTAGCTATGCTTTGCTCCAAGAGACTGTGACCTCACCCGACTACAGCTGAAAATGAACCAATCCATAGCTTGACTAGTGACCTATGACATATCTAGACATGTCTGTTGACGTGCAAAAAGTTGAAGAGCCCTTGTCTTGGAAATTTAACCTAAGGAATATTGAGAAGATGAGGGAATAAGCACTCACTCTCTCAGTTTCTCATGTTCATAATAGAAATGGAACTAGAAACATTTACAACACAGCAGCGATTATATTCATTAATAATTTTGAAGATGTTAGAACAGAGACTGGCATTTAATAAGCTTACAGTAAACACATTACATTACTATTATCATCATTATCATCATCATTATTTTGAAGAGTGGTCTCCTGTTCGAAAAACTTCCATGCGAATACATGTGTAATAATACATGTGTAAGAAGCTGAAAAATGAAATTAATGAGAGATGACTAACTCTACCACATATGAAAATAAAAAACAAAGCCACCTTACATGAAATGATATGGGATTCTTGCTAAAAGAAGCAAACACAGCCAGGCTCGGTGGCTCAGCCTGTCATCCCGCGCCTTTGGGAGGCTGAGGTGAGTGGATTGCCTGAGCCTGCAGGTTCGAGACCCGCCTGGGCAGCGAGACCTCGTCTCTACAATGAATCAAAAAATCAGCCGGGCTTGGTAGCGCGCGCCTGTAATTCCGGCTACTCGGAAGGCTGAGGCGGAAGGATCGCGGAGCCCAGCAGGTCGAGGCTGCAGTGGCCGGGAGCGGCGGCTGCACTCCAGTCTGGGCGACAGAGTGAGACTCCAACTCAAAAAAAAAAAAAAAAAAGAAGCAAACACAAATTGTTCCTGAAATTGACTCCTGTATACATGAAAATTTAGTATAATAAAGGCAACATTTCAAATTAGTGAATGAAAGATATATTACTAAATTATCAATAACTATTTTTACAACATGTGAGCTAATTGGAAAAATAGACTCTCTAACTCACCTCTCACATCAAAATTAATTCTAAGTGAAAACTTTAAATCTAAAACATAAAAGAAATAGAAGAAAACATGGATAAATAATTTAATAATATTGGAAGATATTTTTCTAGGATGAAAAAAGATTCTGAAGGCACTAAAATTGCTAATTTTATTATCTAAAAATTAACAGCCAGTGTTTGAGGAGAAAATCATGAAGTCGAAGGCAAATAGGACACAGAGAGAAATAGTTGCAATACAAATGAAAGTCTAAGGACTAATTTCCATAAAATACAAAGGGCTATTAAAACGCAATAAGAAAGAGCTGACCCTTCAATAGAAAAACGGACAAAGGACATACAAATGACTAATAAATATATGAAAATTATTTAATTACTTTATAATTAAATAAATATAAATTTTAGGCAACAATCAAATATTACTTTACAACTACCAGATTAACTAAGACTTAAAGTGAGAGCATAAATTGGTGCTGTGATTTTGAAAGGCAATTTGGGAATATATTTTCAATTAGAAATGTGCATTTCCTTTTACCTACCAAGTTATTTCTAAATACTTAGGGAAAAATGCATGATCATGTATAAAAACATTCATTGCTACATTGATCATAAGAACAAAATATTAGAAACAGTCTAAGTGTCCTGGTTAAATAAATTCCATACACTAGAATACCCTACAGCTATTAATAAAATTAAAATAGTTGTAAATATTTACATGTGTGGACATGAAAAAATCCAACATGTATTTTTAGCAGAAAAAAAGAAAATTACTGGAGAAAATGTTTAATATGAATTAATTTATGTATTTTAATATATATGCATAATATTACCCTATTTATGTATGCATATGTGCTTTATACACATTACAATACATAGACAAAGTCATATTATGCTTATATAGATAATAAATGAGACATGGTGTGCACACAAGTGTGTGTGTGTGGTGTTTGCATACACTTGGTGAATGTATGTGTGGGACACTCCACACCAGAAACCTATGGAGAATAGGTCAGGAGGGGAGGTGGTCTGGAAGAAAATTGAGAACCTTTACTTTATTCTAATAGGACACATTTATATACTATAAGAATATTTTATAATGAATGCTTATTACTTTTATAATTTAAAAAACTCATAAAAATTAATATTTTTAAAAATTCTGCTATAACTCCCTGTGGCCAAAAAATAAAGCCCCAAATCCTTAGCTGCCATGATTTGGTTCTAATCTGCCCCTCCTTTGAAGCCTAATCTCCTGTAACCTGAATGCCCTGTCCTCCCCTTTTTCTTCCCTCAACTCCTTGGTGGTAATCTGCTTGTTTGCACTCAGATTCACTCCCTCCCCTTCTCCCTTTTGGTCCGAATCACAGGAAACTACATTTGCCAAGCTCCCTTCTAAATTCTGGGTAGAGCCCTGGGCAGGAGACTAGAAGGCAGGAGTGAGGGAGAGGTCAGTGTACTCCTGCCCCTCTCTCTGCTTCAGGTTAGCATCTTTAACACTGATGGCATCCCCTCCTTGTTTCCAGCTCCCACAGAACATTCTTTTCTTTCATATACCCTGCTCCCATAGGGCAAGTCTACTTTGATTCCCACTTACAAGACTGTCCCAGAGCCTGAGTTCTGGTAATATCACCTTTTGTCCCTATCACTAGAAGTAACAGCTTCCTATTATTGCTAAACTCTGAGCTGTCTCACCACCTTTGTTTGACTTCTTACCTCTTCCATCACCTACATAACCAATTCACTGCCTTAAATTTTCTTTTTTTGAAATACCTCAAGTGCTATGTGTCTTCTGACTGAGAATGATGCACTAGCTGGGCGAAGTGGCTCACGCCTGTAATCCCAGCATTTGTGGGAGGCTGAGGCGAGAGGATTGCCTGAGCCCATGGGTTCGAGACCAGCCTGGGCAACATGGCAGAGCCTCGTTTCTACAATAAATCAAAAAAAGTTAACTGGTCGTGGTGGCTCACACCTGTGGTTCCAGCTACTTGGAATGCTAAAGCAGAAGGATCGCCTGAGCCCAGCAGGTTGAGGCTGCAGTGGCTGTGAGTGTGCCACTGCACTCCAGCCTGGGTGACACAGTGAGGCTGCGACTCAAAAAAATAAAAAAAGAATAATGCATTATTCCCTCTTCCCACAGTGACAAAAAAACTAACACAATTTGCTCTGCCTTACTGCAATAAACACATACTTCAATACCTCTAGGCTTTTGTTCAAGTAATTCCCTCAGCCTGGGATGTCATTCTTTTCTTTGTTTTTCTGTCAAAAACTTATCCATCCCCTAAGGTTCAGTTCAAAGACAATCTTCTCCAGAAATCGTCCTGCATTTCAGTCACATCTAGAGAGAAAATGGACTATCCCAATGCCCTTTGTGTCAAGTATTGAATAAAATACTACAGGGACAAGCAATATCTTAGGCCAATCAACTAATACCTTATTGGTCATTGGGTTATCTTTTTTTTTTTTTTTTTTTGAGTTGGAATCTCACTCTGTTGCCCAGACTGGAGTGCAATACCTGCTTTCTCCAACTCCACCTTACCACTATCTCTTTCTATCCACTTATCCAGCTTTCATATCAAGCATTGCAGAAGACGATAATCAAATCAAATGTCCTGGTGTTTGCTAGAATGTAAGAGCCATGTGAGCAGGAATTTTGTCTATTTGGTTCCCTGTCTTACTCCGAACACCTAATATAGTGCCTACAAATGGAAAGAATAAACAAATAAATGACAGCACTCTATGCATTGGGTCGTAGAGGGTAAAGAGAGCCTGAGTCTAGCGAGGAGGACACAAATTCTGCCTCTTTCCAGTCTCATCTTATTTTCTCCATATCTAGCTTACAAAACTCCAGGTGGCCTATTCCCAGATCCCTGGACTCACTAAGATCTTTCCCAGCTCAAGCTGCTTGTCGTGTTTACAGGTCAGCTTAAATGTTTCCCTTTATTTTCCCCTCCCTTGTGTGTTGACTTCATAATACCCATTAAAATGTATCATCATGGCTAGGCGCAGTGGCTCATGCCTATATAATCTCAGCCCTTTGGGAGGCCGAGGTGAGAGGATTGCCTGAACTCATGGGTTCAAGACTAGCCTGGGCAACTTAGCGAGACATCATCTCTACAATAAACCAAAAATATTAGCCAGGCAGGGTGGCGTGTGCCTGAGTTCCAGCTACTTGAAAGGCTGAGGCGGAAGGATCATCTGAGCCCAGCAGGTCAAGGCAGTGGTGGCCTTGAGCATGTCATTGCACTCCAGCCTGGGCGACAGAGTGAGAATCCATCTCAAAAAAAAAAATTATAGTCATTTACTTAATCCCTTCATTAGAATATTAGTTTCATTAGGGTTAGAGCCATGTACCCCTAGCACCTATGCCTGGCACATAATTGATGCTCACTTTTAAATTTTTTAAAAAGGGTTGAAAGAAGCCGGGCTCGGTGGCTCAGCCTGTAATCCCGTGCCTTGGGAGGCTGAGGTGAGTGGA
>NW_007131456.1:68907-76918 GCF_000164805.1 Carlito syrichta | reverse complement strand
CTCGGAAGGCTGAGGCGGAAGGGTCGCCGGAGCCCGGCAGTCGAGGCTACGGGGGCCGGGGGCGGCCACTGCGCTCCGGTCTGGGCGGCAGAGTGAGACTCCAACTAAAAATAAAAAATAAAAAAATACAAACTTTTTTTTTTTTTGAGTTGGAGTCTCACTCTGTCGCCCAGACGGGAGCGCAGTGGCCGCTCCCGGCCACCGCAGCCTCGACCCGCTGGGCTTCCGCGATCCTTCCACCTCAGCCTTCCGAGTAGCCGGAATTACAGGCGCGCTACCACGCCTGGCTCATTTGTGATTTATTGTAGAGACAAGGTCTTGCCAAGTTGCCCGGGCAAGGTCTTGAACCCGCGGGCTCGGTCAATCCACTCGCCTCGGCCTCCCAAAGTGCTGGGATTACAGGCAGAGCCATCGAGCCCGGCCCCAAGGACACATTTTGCTTAAAAGTTTTGATTAAGATCTATTGAGTTGTCCACCATTTAATCCCTGGGGTCAAACCAGAAAAAAGAAAATTTCCTAGTAGAAATACTCAAAGGATTCCACTTGCCACAGTTTTATTAAGACTAAAAAGTTTCCCTACCCCATCCTATTTGTATAAATGAGATCCTATTCATCAAATGCCACTGCTTAGAAACGGTTCTGTACTATAGCCAGGACTGCTCTATTAACCAATGACTGAATATTTGAAATAATGGGGAAAATATTTTTTGAGGATTTTTAGAAGATGCTGTAAAGCAAAGACCCTCTTTCATTGCATTGTGCACTGATAGAAGACTTTCAGGAATTTCAATTAATCAGGTTTTTCATTTAATTGGGGGGACATGGCATTAGCAGCAATTCAACTTTCAGTCTTTCACAAATCGAAAGATATAACTTCTTGAGGATATATTCTCCACTATTAGGATTGAAGGAAATGAAAAACAAAAAAACCACTGAATTCCTTGCAGCCTTAGTCCCATACTCTTAATCGTTTTTTTATTCCCACACTTACCCTGTCATTTTAAAATAAAATTATAGGTTACAATTTCTACTTTTCCAAATTCCACCTATAACCGATATAATCTTCTCCAGAATTTATGGCACCATACTTCTCCCCCATGTTACATGGGGCACTTGATAATGCATTCGCATGTATTTACCAGAACCATTTTTGTATTTATGAAGAAAATTGACAATGATATTTTTATGATTTTGTAAATAATGCATCCTTTTCTAGGAAACTATAATTGCCAGTAAATTACCAAGTCCTTTGTCTTGTTTTGTTATTTTTAAAAATGAGTTCACTTTGGCATTTCAGTGCCTTTTAAAACCATTCTTCCTCTTCAGTCTGGTAACAAATGGCTCCACATTCTTTCTCCAGTTCAATGAAGATTCTTTTTTAAAGGCAGTGTTCACCAAAATTTAGCTATGTGTGTCCTACCTTAGCATGATTTAAATAGATGCATTTGCAGAAACTAACCCCCAGGGGTCAGAATTAACAAACTAGAAGTGGCCTTGGGTTTAGTCATCAGCTCAAGAATCCTCAGCTCTATTACTATGGAGAGTAAACCTCTTATCTCTGGCGAGAGAACTGAGCTTTTCCCCAAAGAACTTTTTTACTTCTCTTTGCCCCGTGAGATCAGAGTAGATCTGGAAAAGACAATGTCAAAATCATTCTGAGCAGGCTAATGAAGCTTTTGCACATTGCACAAAAATATTCCTGACTTGACAATTTTGATAACTATTTTAAGTCTTCCCTAATCCTTTAGGAAGAAATCATGTTCTTTGCTGGTTTTCCAACTTAGATTAAGTAGGTTCTATAGTGACACTGACATGATTCTTCTTCCTTTTTTTGAAATCACCGTATGAGTCTTTTTAGGAAAAAATATGTTACGTATGTGTATAAATTACAATTGACAAAAACTTTTCAAAAAGCCATTTTCAAAGAAGCATATTTGTATCTGATCTCAGCTATATAGTATATGGCAAAGGCAAAAATTAAGAACTGCTTAATATTTAAAATGTTTGTGACATTAAAATTTTAGATTAACATTTAATTCAATACTTTTGGAGAATAATCCTAACACAAAGAGAACTGCATCTATAGATTACAGTGAAAATTACTCTCTTGGGAGGAAACATATATCCAGAGTTTCTTACAGCCTAGTCATCCTCACTTTTGTTCCATAAAATGACAAAGAAAAGCAAAGGCCACCATTCATAGGTAATGACAAGGCCTGAGCACCGGTATAAACCCATCGTTTATCAGAATTCCAGCAATCCCTCCATCATCCTTGGACACTGTCATCATCACTCCCCTTCCTTATTTTGCTCCTGGAATCCAATTTCCCACTATTCTCCTTCCTCAGTCTTACTGTCATCTGGATTCCCCATTTGATGGTAAACAGATTCCTTTATTATTCCCAGTCTACTAAAAGAAGTTCCTGCTGTCTACTGTGTGCACAGAGGGAAACTCTGCTGTCCTGAGACACCATTTTCTGCAGTCTTCTGGGATAGAAGACTGTATTTTCAAGCTCTGCTTGTGTGTATTGCAGAAAAGATTGCAGAATGCTCTCCTTTCTGCTTCCAAATCATTAATACTTCCTTGAGTCCTTCATTGTCATTCTCATCCCTGATCTTACTACACATTTAACATAAACTTGGCTACCTGGGTCACCACTTCTACCTGAGGGACTTAAAGCTCCATGCATAAGCCACCCTCTTCGTGTTTTTTTTTTTTTAGTTGGAGTCTCACTCTGTCGCCCAGACTGGAGCGCAGTGGCACACTCCAGGCCACCGCAACCTCAACCTACTGGGCTCTGGCGATCCTTCCACCTCAGCCTTCCAAGTAGCTGGAACTACAGGCGCGCACTACCACGCCCGGCTAATTTTTGATTTATTGTAGAGACGAGGGCTCGCCAAGTTGCCCAAGTGGGACTCGAACCCGCGGGCTCAGGCAATTCACTCGTCGCAGCCTCCCAAAGTGCTGGGATTACAGGCTGAGTCACCAAACCCAGCCAAGTCACCTTCTTCTTATGGTACCTTGACCTATCATGATCACAACTTGAATTTAATTACTTCCCAGAATTGCTCCATCTCTGAAATCTTAGACTTCATCACGGCCCTCCCCACCAATACCACCACATCTTAGACTTGTGGATTGTCACAAAACAACCACCATCCAACCAAGCCGGTACCTTCGGTTCTGAATCCCACACACTCTCTCCAGCCTGTCAAATGCATTTTGTGTTCCCTTTTCTCTTTTCCACCCTAGACTCCATACTCAATCCCTGCAACCTCTTACCACTCCCATCAACAGTTCCTTACCTATGTGGACTACCTTTCCTTCTTCCAGCTCTTCCCTTTTTTATTTTCACGTTGTGTACTGCTAACAAGCTGATGCTTCCCAAATCTGTCTCTAGTCAGTTCTAGTCAGTTCTTTTTTTTTTTTTGAGTTGGAGTCTCACTCTGTCACCCAGACTGGAGTGCAGTGGCCGCTCCCGGCCACGGCAACCTCAACCCGCTGGGCTCCGGCGATCCTTCCGCCTCAGCCTTCCGAGTAGCCGGAATTACAGGCGCGTGCTACCATGCCTGGCTAATTTTTTGATTTATTGTAGAGACGAGATCTCTCCTGCCCAGGCGGGTCTCGAACCCTCGGGCTCAGGCAATCCACTCACCTCAGCCTCCCTAAGGTGCGGGATTACAGGCTGAGCCACTGAGCCTGGCTTCTAGTCAGTTCTTTTTCCAAAATTCTGGGGCCACATAGCTGAGTATCTATTAGACAATTCCATGAGCACTTCAAACTCAGCTTGCCAAAATAGTTACTCCTTCCTCTCTTATAGAGGGAGTGGGAAATGTGAGGCTCCTCCAATATCCTTCCTTGTAATGACCCCCTCCTCCCTTGAGAGGTCATTTTCTCAGTCACCACATGCAGTCAGTTGTGATCATTACTAAGTATCTGTGGAATGCATGCATCCCATAGGGATGCTATTCATTTCTTACTTGAATCTGATATAAGTAAGGATTCTTTGGTTGCAAACAACAGAAACTAACTCTGGATAGTTTGTTATAATGAATGATACTGGATAGTAAATATTAGAAAGATACTGAATAGTTTCCCAAAATTAAAGAAGAACTAACTAGACCTTTGAAAGGAAAAGAAATAATGGCTTATAGAGGTAGACAACCTTCTAAGGTCTAGTTAGTTAGTTCTTCTTCAATTAGCTTCATAAACTGACGCAACTCCAATCAGCTCATGCCCTTGTGTACCGCTTAACTAATCTCGCTGTCTTAACTCCTCCCACACCTTGATAATCCAGTCTAAGCAGTGGCCAATAAACTTTCTTTCTAAAATAGAAATCTAAACATGTCTCTTTCCTGATTAAAATTCCTTAATGCCTAATTTTAGCTTTTAGAATAAAAGTCTTAAATCTCCAACGTCCATCAGTTGACTTCTATCAGCCTGTCCTCTCTTCACTCCAGCTTATACCCTGTACCTGGGTCCTCTTAACTACCTTTAGTTCCCTACATGTGCAAAAATCCCTCATGTGCTGGTGCCTGTATCAGTAACACCAGTCCTGGCAGAGATAGAACTCACCCAAGGTGGTTTAAATAAAGAGATTTGAATGGAAGAACCACTTTCAAAGGTGTGGAAAGGGCAAAATGAATTAGCAAAGGAAAATAGAGTACCCAAAGACTAGCAATGACGGGAAACCATGACCTCCCTAGGGCTGAAGAGACAAGGTCAGGAAATGATATCAGAGCACAGGGAGAACTGGAGCCATGGGGCGTAAGGAGCCAACCTTTGAAAGTATAATTGTTGGGAGAAGCAGCTACTGCCAGAAGATTTGAACAACCACACAAAATCCCAAGCACTCCTATGCTATCTTGTGTAACTGCCCACTGTAGCATTTTTCACATATTGCAGTGGTGTGTTCACTTATCTGGCTTCCATGTAAGCCTACAAATTTCCAGAAAACAAAGACTTTTCTTGCCTGAACATACCCAAACCATACATAGCACAGTGTCTGGCACACAGAGAGTCCCCAACGAATGTTTGCTGAATTAATGAACTTAATCCAACTGTTTCCACACTTTTTCAGAGTGAAATCTGAAATTGATGGATTTACAGACAGTATAAAAACAATGGCATAAGCATTTCAAGCAGGGTTTAGGGAATTAAGAACTGATTAAATTCGGTGGACACGTGACTACATTTCTTAAATAAACAGTATGAGGAAAAAAGGGGTGTGGGTAGTTGTGCTAGACTTATAGACTGAAGCAACAACACATTAACTACAGTAAATAAATGAGCTTCTTTGCACACTGACTTGAAAAACCAATTTTTAAAAGTGTTTGAGATCATGAACACAGACTGGAAATTAGATGATAATAAGAGTTACTGTTAATTTTGTTCAGTGTAATGATATGATAGCTAAAGTTCAAATTTTTAAAGTCCAAGCTGGAACTACAGGCACTCGCTACCACGCCCGGTTTATATATTTATTTATTTATTTATTTGATTTATTGTACAGACGAGGTCTCACCAAGTTGCCCAGGCTGGTCTCAAACCCCTGAGCTCAGACAACCCTCTCGCCTCGGCCTCCCAAAATGCTGCAATTACAGGCTTGGACCACCACACCTGGTCTTTTTTTTTTTTTTTTTTTTTTTTTTCTGAGTCAGGGTTTCATTTAGTTGCCCAGGCTAGAGTGCAGTGGCACAGTCACTGCTCACCTCCTGGGCTCAGGCGATCTTTCCACCTCAGTCTCCTGAGTAGCTGAGACTATAGGCGTGCACCATACCACCAAGTTGATTTTTTGTAGAGATGAGGTCTCGCTATGTTGCTTAGGCTGGTCCTAGGCTCAAGCAATCCTCCCACCTTGGCTTTACAAAGTGCTGGAATCACAGCTGTGAACCACCACACCCAGCCCTCTATCTGTCTCTAACCAAGGAGATAGCAACACATTATGAATATTGGTCCCTAGTTGATTTTTTTTAACAAGAATAAAAGGTGACCATAATTTGATTGGAATAATTAAATAGGAAAAGCTTCAGAGCAGCAGGAAAATTTCAGGCAGCCTATGCAGGGGAAACCTCAAGTCAGTCTAGGAGACAAATTTGGAAAAACTGAGACAGGGAAAGGAAGAATAAAACAAACGTGCAGTTTAAAAAAGAAGAGCCAAAAAGCTAAGAGAACTTTGGCTTCTTTCCCAAAAGGCAACAGTCCATCCCAAAACTAAATGTCCCTTTCAAGGAGAAAAGGGAGAGTTTTTCAAAGGATAGCATCTTCAGTGGCTGTGGGGGTGGTGAGGAGAGGGGACTGCGTATTTGAAGTCCAAGGGAAACACAAGTGACTTGCAATGAGTATGGGTAAAAATGAAAGAGACAATGAGAGGAAAAAGGCTAACAGCCTGAACTTGGACTAAAGTAAATCCCGTCAGACATGATTAAATATACACAACGCATAGAGCAAAAGCAGCAGCTCAAGTTCACACAAAAGCCAGTCTCTCACCAGTCTCTCACCAGTGGAGCCAAAATACAAAAAAGCCCACAGTGTGAATTCCCTTAGGGAGCTAGAGGAAGGGAGGCCAGACTGCCAGACTGGCAAGCTGATCTGCCTACCTGCAGAACTGGTAGTGCCCAATCCAAAGCACCGGAGAGAGAAGCAAAACTGAAAAGTGAGCAAATATCAGTTCACATGAGTCCAGCTCCCAGCTCTACCACTTCCAAGTCCGGACTCTTTGATGGCTCATTTCACCTCTGTGAAACCCAGTTTTCTCCTGTATTATGGTGGGTTTGCTAATACTGACTCGACTTGCCTTCCAGGCTTGCTATGAGACTCAAAAGACTTACAAGGTCAAGTATTTCATAGATGGGAAAGAGGCATACAAAGGATGAATTTGATGTAGGTATTTCCAAAAAGCCCACATCCCTTCCTACTGACGCACATGCATGGAGTTAAACCAGAGCTCATCCAGGACCTCAGTTCTGGTCACGTAAGGAGCACATACATCACTTAAACTTCCTGGTGAGCTTGAGCCATGGCCCAGCTGTGGCCACGGTGAGGTGGGAAGGATGCCCAGGGCTGTGCCTTTCTCTCCTTGCTCTCTTTTTTCGGACCTCTGCCCAGCAACAGCAAGATACAAATCTTCTAGACTCCTGCACTCCCCACCTACTTCCTCCTGCTCAGATTCTCATCTCCCTGCTTCCCCATAAATGGCATTCCTCGTGAAGAATGGGACCATCGCACATTGCACCCCCCTCTACCTTTGAGTGCAGAGATGTCCTTCTTTCCTCCTTCAGTGGAGGAGAAATGTGCTGGCCTTAGCAGGGATGGGGGAATGGTAGGAGGAATGGAGATTTTTCTGCGGTGGTCTTGACCAGCATATCGGATCTTTGGGGACTTTGAGAAGACCCTCTGGAAGCTCTTCTAGGGGCACAGAAGAAGCTGGGTTGTTGTGTGGAATCTCAGAGGAGGCCTGGTCCTGTCATGTGTTTCCTCTCCACCCACTTAAGTTACAGCCTCTTGACTCCACATCTCTCTGGCCCCACCCTGGGAAGGCTATCTCCATGCCTGGCTTTCCATGGGCTCCAAGTCACTGGCCTGGCCCCCAATGGCCTCTGCTTTCCCTGCCTTCCTGCTTTCTTACTTTACAAGCCCAAGTAGACGCCCAGGATACCAATGGATTCAGTCATGCAGGACTCATTTGGTTTTCTTTCTTTTTTTCCTTTTATTGGGAAAAAAGTTGGGACAACCCCTTTGGGTCCCCTCCCACTGTGGGAGCTTTTCTGTCCTCTCAATAAATTCTGCTTTCTAAAAAAAAAAAAAGTTTACAGCCGGGTTCGGTGGCTCAGCCTGTAATCCCGCACCTTTGGGAGGCTGAGGTGAGTGGATTGCCTGAGCCCACGGGTTCGAGACCCACCTGGGCAGCGAGACCTCATCTCTACAATAAATAAAAAAACAGCCAGCGTGGTAGCGTATGCCTGTAATTCCGGCTACTTGGAAGGCTGAGGCGGAAGGATCGCCGGAGCC
>NW_007131456.1:39761-68887 GCF_000164805.1 Carlito syrichta | reverse complement strand
CCAACCCAAAAAAAAAAAAAAAAAAGTTTACTCTGTGCTAACTGTCCAGTTTGGCAGCATTGTATTTACATTATTCATTCACAGGTTTGCTCCTGACTCCATGTTGTTGAACCCCAAGCTTGGACAGAGCCAGTTCAATGGGGATATGTCCAAGCACACAAGACAAAGGGAGATTGGAGGTATCCCATAATAATATAATAAGCTGGGTGCAGTGACTCACACCTGTAATTCCCACACTTCAGGAAGCCAAGGCAAGAGGATTGCTTGAGACCAGGAGCTTAGGACCAGCCTGGGCAATATAGCAAGACATTGTCACTACAAAAATAAAAATAAAAAATTATCTGGATATGGTGGCATGCTTGTAGTTCCATCTACTGGGAAAGCTGAGGCAGAAGGATTGCCCAGGAGGTCAAGGCTATGGTGAGCTGTGACTGTGCTACTGCACGCCAGCCTGGGCAACAGAATGAGACTCCAACTCAAAAATAATAAAAATAATAATATAATGAATGCTTTCACTGCACTTCACAATTTACAATGCCCTTTCATGAATATATTATTTTATTGGAGCCTTGCAGCAACCATATTAGACAGGTTGTTCAGATGATTAGAAATATGGAACTCACAAAAAGCACAACTTGCTATCAGACATTCAAGTTGATGAGAGAGGATCCTGGAGCCTAAGCCCACTTTCTCTTATTACTCTCCCTCACGGCTGTCTTTCTATGGTTTCTGCTGCCTTTCCTTCCATGCCTTCTGACCTCCACCCTATATAAATCTAGAACTGGGAAGGCAGACTCTACCTGCTCCAGGCATGACTGCCAACAGCCACACAACCAAATGAGCATGAATGGCAGTCATCAGAGTCAGTATGAAGACTCACAAATGTCCCAATGAATGCCTGCTGGATCAGGGATCCCATCTACCCAAAAGCAGACTGCTATGATCTGAATGTGTGTATCTCTCTTTAGCCCTAAAATTCAGGTGTTGAAACCTAACCCTCAAGTGGATAGAATTAGGTGACACGGTCTTTGGAAAGTGAGTAGGTCATGGAATTAGTTCCCTTATAATAGGTTGAAGAGTACTGTCTTGCCCCTTCTGCCATCTGAAGGACACAAGAAAGTGCCATCTTGGAAGCAGAGGGCAAGCCTGCACTGGAAACTGATTCTGCTGGCACTTTGGTTTTTGGCTTCCCAGTCTTCAGAACTACGAACAATGAATTTCTGTTGTTTATAAATTACCCACTCTAGAGTACTTTGTTATAGCAACCCAAATGAACTAAGATGTAGGTGTTTCCCAAAATGTACATAAGACTACATTTTCCTGGCTCTTGTGTGACAGCAAACAGAAAGTTTCCTTGGAGGTGAGAGGGACTCTAGCTCAGTGCTCCCCAACTTTGTGCACATTGAAATCACGTGGAGACCTTATTAGAAATATATATTGCCCAGACTTCACCCCAGACCAATGCAATCAGAATTACTGAGGGAGGGTCCTAGGCATCTATGTGTTTAAAGTTTCCCATGGTGATTCTGCTGCAAGGGGATGGTTTACAACTATTGCTCCAAGTGTTCAAAAAAGAATGAGACACAGACCGGGGATGATAAGAAGGGTGGATCATGGTATCCAGTGTGCTGCTCCTCCTCTTCTTTTCTCCAGCCTCTCCCAAGCCATTCTCCTTTTACTTGAATATCTGGGTCCTTTTAGGGTTTTCCTAAGTCTCCTTAGAAAGGAGACTTTCTGGCTGGGTTCGGTGGCTCAGCCTGTAATCCCAGCACCTTGGGATGCTGAGGTGAGTGGATTACCTGAACCCATGGATTCAAGACCAGCCCGGGCAACTTGGTTAGCCGGGTGTGGTAGTACGCCTGTAGTTCCAGCTACTTGGAAGGCTGAGACGGAAGGATCACCAGAGCCCAGCAGGTCAAGGCTGCAGTGGCCGGGAGCGGCCACTGCACTCCAGTCTGGATGACAGAGTGAGACTCAAACTCTAAGAAAAAAAAAAGAAAAAAGAAAAGAGAAAGAAAGGAGACTTTCTTCTAATGTTTTCTTTTTTTTTCTTACATAATCATTTTTTTTTTAATTATTTTTTTATCATAAAGATGTCGGGTACAACTCAGAGTTAGGTATACAAACATTAATTATGCAGGTACCCTTGTTGATGAGGTATGTCCCTCCCTCCCCTAGCAGTTTCCCTCAACTGCCAATCCCAACCCCCTCCCCTGACAGTTTCCCATTACTGCCAATCACTTTCTTATAGTATTATAATTTTTCAAGGTCTGCTTATGAGTGAGAACATATGGCACTCTGTTCTTTGTTTCTGTGATAGATCACAGAGTATGATGTTTTCAAGGCCCTACCTTTCTACCATACCCCACTGCCTAACCTAGATTCTCAGCACCAAGAATCATCCCCCACTGCAGCTCAGATTAAACTGTGGGAACCCGAAGCTTGCCAGAGGCTATTCTAAAGGCACTCCTCCTACTCCAGAGGGTCACTCACTGATGATGAGCAGTGGTAAGAAGAAATGGCAAGCGGCCAGGCCAAAGAATTGTAGCAATAAGATGAGGACCTGTCTGTGCCAGTGCCTAGTCCACTTGTCAAAGCAATTTTGGAACTCTTTTTTCTGGAATAGCCATTAAAGCTGTCATCTTTGTTTGTTGAGGTCTAACAATTAAGTTCGTGAACTTGCCACCGTGTGCTTACATTGGCAGCACTGTACAAATAACTGTATTGGAACACCCTCCCTACTCACCTGAGCTGGCTCCCAATGACTTTTCTTTACACAGAGATAAAGGAAATATTGAAAGGAAGACATTTTGATGACATTCAGGACATCAAGGATAATACGATGACAGCCCTGATAGCCATTCCAGAAAAAGAGTTCCAAAATTGCTTTGACAGGTGGACTAGGCATTGGTGCATAGCTTCTCAAGGGGAGACTTTGAAGGTGACTGTAGTGATATTCAGCAATGAGGTATGTAGTACTTTTTCTAGGATGAGCTTGCAAACTTAATTGTTGGACCTCACATATCTGCTTAACTACATGTCATTAACACGTGGTACACAAGAGAGGCGCTCAGTGAATGTCTGAGGAAGTGAAGGAGCAATGCAGAATGGGGAAGGGAGGCAACAAGGAGAGCTAGATTTTTTTTTTGTTTATTCCAAACCCTTTTGCTTTATTCAAGTGCACAACAGGAAATGACTCCATTGAGACAGAGCCCCCTCATTCTATTTTAGACAGTGAGCAGAGCCTAAGAAGAAATGAGAGTTCTGAATATTGAAGGGGCAGGGGCACAAGATCTGACAAAGAGGGTCTGATTATGGAACCTGGATGTGGAGGAAAGGGGGATCCTAGTCAGCAGGAAACAGAAATGGCTAACACCAAAATCTAGCCCTATTGTCAGGCTCACTCCTACTTGCTTGCTTTAGGGATTCATGGTAGCTAATTGAAGTATCCATCCCATGGACACAAAATAGCAACCAGAGAGCTAACTCTTCCAGTTCAAATGGTGTTAGTACTGTCTCCCTGATCTTCCAAATAAGTCCAGGCATGTCCATTGAGTCATCATTCAATCCAATGGAATAGTCATTTCTCCACATCCAGAATAGCAAACTCTACTGGGCCCTTGCTAAGTGCCAGCTCTCCATTAAGGCTCACCATGCATCACCTGGACTAATTCCCCCAGTAACCATATGATGTATCTCTCATTACTTCCATTTTATGGATATGAAGCCTGTGGAGAAATGGTGGAGCATGAATCAGTACTCAGGCAGCCTGGTTCCCATACCTTCAGTCTTCACCATCATATTTTTCTGCTTCTTTTCATTGCTACTTTGAAAGTAGAGTAGCTCCATATATTAATAGTTCTTTTGGCAAGAATAGTAACTCAGTATCTCTGCCCGCAGACCTAAATGATGACTTGTTTACAAAGCTGGCCCTGTAGTTGATGGTGCAAGAGAGGTTTCAGTTTACAACAGGGCGCAGAGATTTTTTTTCTTTTTCTTTTTTAAGAAAAAACTGTTGCCACCAACTGCCTGTGTATCACAATGGAAGCTGGTCCTTTGGGTTCCCATTTGGCAAAAACAGGAAAAGCCACAAAGTTAACAGCAGCACAAGCAGTTGTGGCCATCGGGTGCTCCCTGTGATCTGGGGTTCTTTCTGAGTCACTTGCTGTAAAGGAAGTTTAAGTAGTTGAGGATGCTTTCCCTTTGGAAAGAGTTTCCACATTGCACATATCTATCAGTACATCACTTAACTTCTCCCTTCCAAAAATAGGACTTTTATTCCGATCTACTTTGTTCTCCTTCACAGAGAAACTGTATTTGAATAAAAGCTTAAGTACCACCTGCAGTGCTTTAGTGCATGCACACGGAAGTTATTTCTGAAACTGAAGACTGCGAAGTTAGGGCAGGAGAGCATCCTCCTGCAAAGTTTTACTTAAAATGCTCTGAACTTGAACTTAAGCCACTATGTGTGACTCCTGTATACCTTAAATGCCAATTCTGTGGGAAGGTTTCCTAGATGTGCCATATTCTTTTCCAAGGCATTCCTGTAGGCAAGTGCCTTCAGGGATTCTGTATCTAACAAATAGAATATGGTGAGAAGAGGTATCCAGGGAAAACTAGACACTAAGAGAAAGGAGTAAGGAGAGACATTTTCTTACCAAGTCTAAAGTCTAGGAGGCTGAAAAATGGAAAAGGTTATTACAAGAGGATATCTGAGCCGGGCATGGTGGCTCGCACCTGTAATCCCTGCACTTTGGGAGGCGGAGGTGAGAGGATTGCCTGAGCCCAGGGGTTTGAGAACAGCCTGGGCAAACTGGCGAGATCTCATCTCTATAATAAAACAAAAAATTAGCCAGGTATGGAGGCATACACTGTAGTTCCAGCTACTTGGAAGACTAAAGCTGAAGGATCACCTGAACCCACTAGGTCCAGGCTGCAGTGGCCATGGGCATGCCACTGCACTTCAGCCTGGGTGACAGAGTGAGACTCCAACTCAAAAAAAGGGGGAGGGGACTTCTGCAAGGTATGGGGGCTCAGCTTTCTTTTTTTAGCATCAGCACGAACAGGGAATCAAAGGGATACCTTCTTCTCCTTCCTACAGTTTTGAAACACCAGCTTTCCTAAAGCTGAAGCCCACAATGACCCTTATGAGAAAAAACATGGCTTGGTATTTGATCTTTGTTTTGCCCTTGGAAGTGACAGCCCCACCTGCCTGTTTTCTGAAGCTGGCTTGGAGAATAGGTCTTTGTCATCACTATAGATGAGAACAGCAGATATTGGATACTAGTCTGAGGGAGCCCTACAACTGTGTTATAAAAAAAGACCAAGCCCCAAAAGCAAACGGTGGAAAACCCAGTCCTATCCTAAAACTACTTTGCCACCTGACCAAAGCCACATGTCCTGAATATATTCAAATTATTTTTTTTGCCAGAGAAATCCCTTGAGATTCAACTGTTCTCTTAAAAAAAATCATTATTTTTAAAATTATGAAGGGAACAATGTCCAGTTCTCTCCTTGTGTGGATATTTGGACAGTGTCAAAAATAGGGCTTGTGTAGAATCGGCTAAGGTACTTGTTAAAAAATCAGAGTCCTAGGCCCCATCTCAGACCTATCAAGTCAGATTCTCTGAAGATGGAGTCTGGGAATTTGCACTTTGCAGATTTAAGGGATTCTGAGGCTTATTAGGGTCTGGGAATTACTGGATGCAAGAATTAAAGACTTTAACTCTTTCTCAGAAAAATTTGGCCTCAGTGAGATCACCAACATTTTTTCAAGCACCCTCCTGCTATGAGGTTAACAACAAGCCACCTAGGGAGCTGCAGATCCATTACAGAACAAAAGATCTGTACACAGAACAGTGGCAACCAGTTTCCTTAAATGCCTCTGCCTGGCTAATAGTGCTGGTTGCTGCTTAATGGTACTTTGCTCAGAACAAAAGGAGCAGAGAGACTGGGTGTGCAGGTGAATCTGCAATTGCCATGGAAACAGCAGCCATTATCACCAGATAGGATCCCCTCATAGGCAATCCTGCTGTTCCATTTTTTAAAACCCCTGTTTCTGCTTACTTCAGATTAGAAATCCTGTTTTCTCGGGGCATTGTTCTGAGGGTTTATAAATGTGTATTCAAAAGAGAAGTAAATAGAGAATTGTACTCTGCTTTCTTCTCTCATGTGTCTTCCAAAAGCATCCTAGCGTAATCCAAACAGAATGGAAATTCTTCTCATCTCTTGGCACAAATTTCATATCATCTCTTATATGCAGGGGAATAGGAGAGATTGAGTGTCACATTGAAATAATTCCTTTGCTTTCCTTCTTTCTCTTTTTAATGAGTATACAATATAATAAATGCATCTGCACCAGGATTTAATTAAGGTAAAATTTTAAAACATTGTTTATTTCATACTGAGTTTAGGGGAAATTTTAAAGAATGAATATAAGGGAAACAGTGACACACTTGTGTTTTAGAAACCTAGATGTTAATGCAGAGCATACCATACCCAGTAAGCACCGAATCTTACATTATGAATCAAGCATGTTATCTTTTCCTAAATACAGTTTAAAAAAAAAAAACCAGCTAGAAGCATATGTGTTCATCACATAGGGAAACAAGGTTCAGTAAACTGTGTCCTCACCAAGAAAATTTTCCACATTCCTGAGTTGGGCTTTTATTTATCAGTCTCTTCAGAGGCAGACTCATATCCACTAAGTCCCCCAAAACTGAAACCAGATTATTCATTTACAATGAGAAGTACCTCTCCCAGGAACACAAACACTCATTTATTATATAACCAGCCCTTTCTCCCCCAGTTGGTGGGCCCACAGGGGAAGTCAAATAATACAGTGGTCAAAACGCCATTTGTTCATTTACAACCAGAAAAAAAGTAATAGCTATTGTAAGAAATGGAATACTAAAAGCCTTTGTAACAGATCCATTTCCGTAGGCAGAACTATAGAGGAAGTCGGATAATAATCAGAAATTGCCTGGAGGGCAGGAAATAAGAACAAAGAGAGTTCTTCAGATAAAGCCAATGTCAATGGCATCAGGCTGAGATGGCCTGATGGTCCACCTATGGGATGGGCTTGCCTGGACAACAGGAGGGGGATTAGTCTCCCATGGACAATGCTTTGGTGGGCCCGATTTTCTATTCTTTGTGGCTCTATGAATAATAATTTGCAAGCAGATCACCAGCTCCTGATTTTCACATTCTTTCTTTCTTTCTTTCTTTCTTTTTTTTTTGAGTTGGAGTCTCACTCTGTCGCCCAGACTGGAGTGCAGTGGCCGCTCCCAGCCACCGCAGCCTCGACCTGCTGGGCTCTGGTGATCCTTCCTCCTCAGCCTTCCAAGTCGTTGGAACTACAGGGGCGCGCTACCACGCCCGGCTCATTTTGATTTATTGTAGAGATGAGATCTCGCCAAGTTGCCCAGGCGGGTCTTGAACCCTTGGGCTCAAGGCGATCCACTCACCTCAGCCTCCCAAAGGCGCGGGATTACAGGCTGAGCCACTGAGCCCCGCTTTCACATTATTTCTTTAGCTATACTTAACATCAACCAGGTTATGGTCTTGCAGACTCGGGAGTTATAGGGTGACACACACAGTGTGGCCCCAAGCAGGGGGCTTGGAGACTGGGTGGGGGTCCTGAGGGTGACTCCCCAGGAATACCCCATTCCCCTTGGGCTCGGTGCCTGGGCAGGCAGGTCTTGCTGAGGTCACGGGCAAAATGTTCTCCGAACTTGCTGACCACATATTGGAGCTCTGCATAGTGAATGTTCCTTTCTTGAGGCAATTCCCATCCCAGGCGGATTCAGATCAGATCGAGTGCTATATCAATGCCCATTACCTTTGCTTACCTTTAGTTCCCCTTTAGCTTATCATGATACTAAAAATCCCACCCCTAGAGAGATATTGCAGCCATTCTGTGTGCATGCCACGTATGCATAAACGCTTCCTCACCTTGCGCCTGCGCACTAGAAGCCCCACCCTTTTCATGCTTAACCCTGCTCTCAGCCCTGTAGAAAATGCTACACAACCTGTGTGCCTTTTACAAGTGGGAGCGGTTATTCCCCACCCAGCTAACTGCTCCTGGATCACCTTCCCTGTAAGTTCTCAAATAAAGCCTATGTCATTGTCTCTGGGTCATCTCTTCTGCCTCTGGACACAGTACCTACCCTGTTGGGGTTTTTAGGGGATCTGGCACTACAGGAGTGTTGTCTTTGAAACATCTCTGCCTATTCCATATTCTGTATTCTGTTCTGTACCATCTTGTGTTGATTTCGTAGTTTAACTGTGTCACTTACCTTATTCTGTGTTGGTTTTTTTTTTTTTTTTTTTTTTGAAAGCATCCTCTCTGAAGCTCCCGGTAGGTGGCAACATACCTGAGTACAGTGTTATATTTCTTCTGATTTGCAAGTGACTCCAGCAAGTATTTGAGAAGACAGCAATACATTTCAACTGTGCCTCTTCCTTAGCAAAATTTGTCAGAGTGAGAGCTAGGCTGAGCTCTTCCAATGCCATTGCCAGGACATTGGTGTTTGCTTTAGAGATGCTGTCCTCTTATTGTACTAGCTTGACTTCTCTGGTTACCATTCGTCCATCACCAGTTACTCATTAGGTGAGTGCTTTGTCTTAAACGGAGAGGGCAGGGGGGCAGAAAAGGATACAGCAAAGCAAAGCCTGAGCTCAAAGCAGAGCCTGAGCGAGAGCGTGCAGATGGGGACCCAGGTTCCCTGGTGCCAGAGTGTGGAGGTACAGAAAAGAGGCCAGTTAGAATTTTTATTTCAATTTGTTCCATTAAAACATTTTCATTCATTGAATTGAACATGAACGTACCTAGTTTTGCACATAACATTCATTTTCAGGTAAAGTCTAGCAAAGCAGAAGTAATGGAGAACACTTCATTTTATCCCCAAGGGATTATTGGGGAATAGAAATTCTGTTGACAGCTTTAGCCTAAAATGAAGCTACCGGCCAGGCTCGGTGGCTCAGCCTGTAATCCCAGTGCTTTGGGAGGCCGAGGTGAGTGGATTACCTGAGCCCACGGGTTCAAGACCCGCCTTGGCAACTTGGCAAGACCTCATTTCTACAATAAATCAAAAAATTAGCCGGATGTGGTAGCGCGCACCTGTAGTTCCAGCTACTTGGAAGGCTGAGGTGGAAGGATCGCCAGAGCCCAGCAGGTCGAGACTGCAGTGGCCGGGAGCTGCCACTACACTCCAGTCTGGGTGACAGAGTGAGACTCCAACTCAAAAAAAAAAAAAAAAAATGAAGCTACCACCCAGAATTAAGACAGCAAAATAAGATGCAAAAAAAAAAAAAAAAAATACAGTCACTCACTCCCTAGTTTCCAAAAGAGATATGGGAAATGGGGGGCATCAAGGTATAGGAACCTACATGAGGGATTCAGACTCCACTCCCCGCTGCTCTCGGAACATTTGTCTTAGCTTGTGAGTGGATTTCTTGTTGTGAAGCACAGGCTGCTAGTTCTTGACTGCAGAGCCGTCACTGGGGTTTCTACAAGGAAAGTGTGACCACAGCATTCAGCATTCTGGAGAGACAGCAGACTTCTGGAGTGACTGTAGCTCTCTCTGGAATATTTGTGGGACCTTGGAGCAATCTAAAGGCATGCAGAATTCTAGACTGGACTTCTACCATCTCCAAAAAATTGGAGGTCCAACCTGGATAAAGAGAACAAAACAGGCTTAGGATTCTGCTGCAAAAGTCTGGGGCGTTTCTACATTACTCACTGTATGGAGAGCTGTTCTGGTCCAGGCTGACCAGGGAAGACACAACTCCAGGGACCTACAGGAACTAGCTAAGACTGTTCATTGGGTTCCACAGTAACCAAGGGAAGGAAAAGACGTGATGTGTCTCAGGATCCTGCCAGAGTTAAAGCCTAGAAGTTAAGAAGAGGCAACTCAGATCAGCAAAAAGACAGTCTACCAATTTTTGGCAACACAATTTAAAGATTCTGGAGTCTTATACTTCACAATCTAGAAACAAAATTATGGTGAATAGACTTCAGATACTAGGGGAATATTTTATCAGTTGAATGCACAGGAGTTTTCTCTTTCTTTTTTTTTCTTTTTCCTTTTTTTTTTTTTTTTGAGTTGGAGTCTCACTCTGTCGCCCAGACTAGAGTGCAGTGGCCGCTCCCGGCCACCGCAGCCTCGACCTGCTGGGCTCCAGCGATCCTTCCACCTCAGCCTTCCAAGTAGCTGGAACTACAGGCGCATGCTACCACGTCCAGCTAATGTTTTTTTGATGTATTGTAGAGATGAGGTCTCACCAAGTTGCCCAGGCAAGTCTCAAACCCACGGGCTCAGGTAATCCACTCACCTCAGCCTTCCAAGGCGCGGGATTACAGGCTGAGCCACCGAGCCCGGCTTCTTTTTCTTTTTTGAGTTGGAGTCTCACTCTGTTGCCCAGGCTGGAGTGCAGTGGCACACTCAAGGTCACCACAGCCTCAACCTGCTGAGCTCAGGCAATCCTTCTGCCTCGGCCTTCCAAGTATCTGGAACCACAGGTGCGTGCCACCATGCCTAGCTAATTTTTTTTTTTTTTAATTCTTAGAGATGAGGTCTCACCAGGTTGTCCAGGCTGGATCGACTCAGACAATCCTCTCATCTTGGCCTCCCAAAGTGCTGGGATTACTTCTCCTGGCCTTATTTATTTTTTAAATAAAACCAAAGAACTATTGCATAACTTAGCAATAGTCTATATTGCCTAATTTATAAACATGCATATATATTTATCTCTTCTGAAAATTTAGAGAATTATATGTAAATATATTTACTTATATATGATAAATGTATTTACTTGTATATAAGTAATATATATTTACTTTAAACATATATGCATTTGGGGACATAACAAGGCTAGGCTATTGGCATATACTATGAAATAACATCCAGATAATGATGGAAGGTAGAAATCATGCCAGAATTTGAGTTTAATTAATTGTAAAATATCTACCTGAATAGCAGTAGAAGCCCACTATGTAGGTAAACCCTTCCTTAAATAAATCAATTATAGCATTAAATCCATTTCTGTATCTACACACGCTTGTGGTAAAATATTTCCTGTTGCAAGTAAATTCATATCCAGAATTCAGAGAATGACTTCAATTCCATTAAAACAATAGTCTGTGGCTCGCAAATTTAAAACAAAGCATCAGCACTGGTAAAATTCCAAAGGTATAGAATGTATTTTCAAACTTGAACCATTTCAAACTTGAAGTATCCAACTCCACATGAACTAATTGGCAGAAGCTAAGGTTTCTAGTGTGGACAATGGTGTCCCTGAATAAAGTCCCTTTCATTTGCTTGCTTTGGAGGACGCACAGCCTGTTAACCAGACTTTACCCAAGAACAAAGCCTAATAGACCACAGCCCTGCCTGCCCCTTGAAAAATCATCTTTACAATACAGCCAAAACCATACTAGCTATTCATGCTCTCCTTCTTACACATGAATAGACAATGTAAGCTTGTCAAGCATAGGAAAATATCCAGCAACAAGAAAGAGAGACCAAGATAAATAATCAGAAGCACAGAAAGAATTTAGGAAGAAAAAAAAATGTAAAGGAATGAGATGTTCATCACCAAGGTTAAAGTATTATTTAAAAGGAGCAATTAGAAAATAGAAAAAAATAGAAATTTAAAGTTACCTAATATAAAGAATGTAATAGAAGAATGGAAAAGCCAAGGAAATTTCTCAGATCTTAGAACAAAAAGACAAAGAGATGGGGGAGGAAGAATGAGACATAAGAGAAAGTTTAATATTTTGTATATTTTACCACAATTTATAAACCTAAGAGACAAGGTCAATTCAGCAGGTCTAACATTCAACCAAAGTTCAAGAAAAGACAGAAATAATGATGGAGACAAAATTTGCAAAGAACTGAAACTATTTAAAGCCTCTTGGTCATAAATCTTCAGACTGAAGAATCTAGATCCATTGAGTAGTCAGTTTGATGGAATGGATGCTGATTAGTATGAGCGAACCATTCATTGATGGTGGACACCTAAGTCATTTTGTGAGATATGACTTGAACAGAAAGCATATTCCTCTGATCAGGACAGGACTAGGCAAAATCAGCTGAAAGTTACCCTATGGGTGGGGGCAGTAGTGGATGCATGGAATTCTCTACCCAGCCAAACTATCAAATGTGCTGTCAAAACTAAGATCTTTTGAGGCATTCAAATGTCAGTTCTATGCATTTTTTTTTTTGCATTGGAGTCTCACTCTGTCACCCATTCTGGAGTGCAGTGGCACACTCCCGGTCACCGCAGCCTCAACCTGCTGGGCTCCAGTGATCCTTCCACGTCAGCCTTCCAAGTAGGCAGAACTACAGGCGTGCGCTACCACGCCCAGCTAATTTTTTATTTATTGTAGAGACAAGGCCTTGCCAAGTTGCTGGGGTAGGTCTCAAACCCGCGGGCTCAGGCAATTTATTCGCCTCAGCTTCCCAAAGTTCTGGGATTACAAACTGAGCCACCGAGCCTGGCCAGTTCTATACAATTTTTTTAAGAAATTTCTTGATATACTTTAGCAAAACAAGGGAGGAAAATAGGAAAGAGGAAGATGTGGAATTCAAGAAATCGTAGATGCAACACAAAAAGGCAGTAAAGGTAAGTCTTGGTATTCCCAGAATGATAGCTGAAGGGCAAGCCTAGAAAATAAGCAATGTTTGTAGGAGCAAGCCTAGAAAATAAGCAATGTTTGGATGGAGGTCTCCAAAAGTATAAGATAAAAGCTGGTGTAATCTAAATGATGATATGATTGAAAGGACTTGTTGAAGTCAGAGCTTTGAGGAAAGAAACAAAGAGAAAGGCATTCAGAAACTTAAAAATAAAACTTTACAAGAAAAAGATATTTAAATATGAGGAGGGATCCCCCCCACCAAAAACCCAGAATTATCTTTTGGAAAGCAGGCCCCTTGTCATACATTCAGAATTTGTTCCTCCAGGTCAAATGATCAACCAAAATTTTTTTTATCTGGAAGTTTTGAGAAAGTTGTATCACAATTTGCAGAAGAAACATGCCAAGTTGTGGCAAACAGGTAATTATTTCTCCCACCATAGCAACACACCTACCTGCAACGCACTGAGTATTCAGCAGTTTTTGACCAAAAACAGTATGACCCCCATGTCCCATGCTTTCTACTCACCTGATCTCACCCCAAATGACTTTTTTTGTTTCCTCAGATGAAAATATTCCTCAAGAGGAAATGTTTTACTGATGTGAAAGAGGTGAAAGAAAAAATGGCAGAAGCACTAAAAGGCATCAAAATGGACAAGTTCAAAAGCTGTTTTGGCTGGATATGGTGGCTCACATGTGTAATCCCCACATTTTGGGAGGCAGAAGTGAGAGGACTGCCTGAGCACATGGGTTCAAGACCAGCCTGGACAATTTTATGAGACCTTGTCTCTACAATAAAAAAATAAATTTTAAAAATTAGCTGGGTGTGGAGGTGCACACCTGTGGTTTCAGCTACTTGGAAGGCTGAGGTGGAAGGATCGCCAGAGCCCAGCAGGTCAAGTCTGCAGTGACTGTGAGTATGCTACAGTACTCCAGCCTACATGACAGAGGGAGGCTCTAACTCAGAAAAAAAATGTTTTGAGCAGTGGAAAAAGCATCTCGATGGGTGTATACCATCAAATGGAGAATACTTTCAAAGTGACTGAAGTTTAAGCATGTAAGAATAAATCCACAACTTTTTATAAATAAATTTCTTTTTTTTTTTTTTTTGGTACCCCTTGTATGTAAAAAGTTCAATGTGTAATGGTTTTAAGAAATTTATAAATTGTAAGAAAAGAGAATTCATTTGACCTTGAGGGGAAAAAATTGTCCTACTGATCCTGAGTTTATATCATTTGACCCAGTAAAGAGGTGAAAGTATTTCTAGCATATAACTTGGGCCAGCATTTGTGCAGGCCTAATAACACAAAAGCTGCTTTTTTGGCTTGCAAGAAAGGTTTGACTGTGGTAGCAGAACAGAATACAAATTGATAATCTTGACAATGCAAAAGGGTAGTTGACAGGAGGAGGGCCATGCAAGAAGGAAAAAAGTTAGAGAAAAAAATGGGGGCATCCATATCTTTGTATAAAACTGGGAGTCAACAAATAATGTTGAAAGGTGATGGCACAAGAAACAGAGTTATAAATAAATTATTTACAGTCACAAAGTAACCAACGGAAAAACTGAAAGAAAAAAAAAACAAGATAAACATTCAGGATTGGAAGGAGTAAAGAGGAATGTCAAATATGAAAAAGACTAAAGCAGAAATATTTTTTGAATGGTGACTTAGGCAGCTCAGGCTGCTATAAAAGAATACCATAGATTGGGTGGGTTAAACAACAAATATTTGCCTCACAGTTTGGGAGTCTGGGAAGTTCAAGATCAAGGTGCCTATAGATTTGGTGTCCAATGATGTCCTTCTTTTGGATTTGTAGATGGCCTTCTTCTTGTCATATCTTCACATGGATAAGAGAGAGAGAGCAGAAACAAGCTCTCTCATGTCTCTTCCTATAAGAACACTAATCCTATCATGAGGGCTTCACCCTCATAGCCTAATTACCTTCTAAAGGCCCCATCTCCAAGTACCATAGCATTGGGCATTAGGGGTTCAATATATATATTTTGGGGGATACAAATACCCAGTCCATAGCATTGACTTGAGGCTGAACAGAAGTGAGGAGACTATTAATTTTTTATTATAAACGCCTCAATGCCCTTTGATTTGTTATCTTTAATATATACTTCTTTGACTAAAAAAAAAAAAAAATTTTTTTTATAGGTGTCTCACTCTGTCACCCAAACTGGAGGGCAGTGGCACACTCCCAGCCACGGCAGCCTCGCCCTGCTGGGCTCAGGCAATCCTTCTGCCTCAGCCTTCCAAGTAGCTGGATCTACAGGCATGGACCACCATGCCTGGCTAATTTTTTGATTTATTATCAAGAGATGAGGTCTCGTCAAGTTGCCTGGGCTGGTCTCGAACTTGTGGACTCAGGTAATCCTCTCACCTCGACCTCCCAAAGTGCTGGGATTACAGGTTTGAGCCACTGCGCCCGGCCCAAAAAGCTTTTTAATTTATTTCAGAAATCACCTCCTCTGTAAACCCTTCTCTAACCTCCTCCAGCAATAGGGTTGGGCACCTTCTATGCCCTAGTTTATACGCTAGTTGTACTTATACCATATGCTAAGGATTGAATTGTGTCCTACCCACAAATTCATGTTTGAAGTCCTAACACCCCCATGTGACCGTATTGAATTCAGGACCTTTAAGGAAGTGATTAAGGTTAAATGAGGGCATAATGACGGAGCCCTGATCTGTTAGAATTGATGCCCTTATAAGAAGAGGAAGAGACACCAGAACTGTCTTCCCACCATGTGAGGACACAAAGAGATGATGGCTGTCTGCAAGCCAGAAAAAAGAGTCCTCACCAGAACCCAACAATGCTGCCACTCTGATCTCAGGTTTCTCCGAACTGTAAGAAAATAAAAGTCCGCTGTTTAAAAAAGATCCAGTCTATGGTATTTTGTTATAGCATGCTAAGTTGACTAATACACCAGGTCCTACTCCCATGATTTGATACATCTACATAGATTCTAGACTCCTTGAGAGTAAAGACCCATATTGCTATAACTGCCTATAGTGAGGGTCTACTATATAGCAAACACTGTATTATGTTCTCACAACTATCTCATTTAATCCTGATAACTTCTTTTTTTTTTTTTTTTTAAGTTGGAGTCTCACTCTCCAGACTGGAGTATAGTGGCCGCTCCCAACCACCGCAGCCTCAACCTGCTGGGCTCCAGCGATCCTTCCTCCTCAACCTTCCAGGTTGTTGGAACTACAGGCGCACGCTACCACGCCCGGCTAATTTTTTGATTTATTGTAGAGATGAGGTCTTGCCAAGTTGCCCAGGTGGGTCTCGAACCTGCGGGCTCAGGCAATCCACTCACCTCAGCCTCCCAAAGCATGGGATTACAGGCTGAGCCACCAAGCCTGGCTTAATCCTGACAACTTCTTAAGGTCAGAACTATTATCCTCACTTAACAGGTAAACAACTAAGACTTGGAGAGATTGTAGTTTGTCATTCATTAGAATTTGTTTATACCTGGCTTTACACCACCACACTGCTTTCCTTATCACCTGTGTTTCCTTAACTCCTAGTAGTTCCCCACACATAGCTGATTTTTAGAATTTGTTTGTTAATTTCCTTAATAAATGAATTCCCTATCTCAGCAAGGGGAAAGAATGCTGTTTCTCTTTATAGTAATGAGATTCCTGTACTGATGTTCTTGAACACTCTCACCTCCCACAATAATAAAATAAAATTTAAAATCTCCCCTTGGCCTGGCACGATGGCTCAAGACTGTAATCCCAGCACTTTGGGAGACCAACACGAGAGGAATGCCTGAGCTCAAGGGTTCGAGACCAGCTTGGGCAACTTGGCGAGACCTCGTCTCTACAATAAAATAAAAATACCAGCCAGTCTTGGTAGCACACACCTGCAGTTCCAGCTACTTGGAAAACTGAGGTGGAAGGATCGCCTGAGCTCAGCAGGTTGAGGCTGGGGTGGTCATGAGCAGTGTGCCACTGCACTCTAGCCTGGGCGACAGAGTAAGACTCCAACCCCCTAAAAAAAAAAAAACCTCCTTTACAGAGGTCCAGCAAGATCATTTGCGGAGTTCAATGCAAAATGAAATTGCAGGACCTACTGTTCCCAAATTGTTAAGAATTTTCAGATGGCAGTAACAGAGAATGGGGCCTTGTAGGCACAGGCTGCACACCCAGCTTCCAGTCACACGCCAATGACATTTTCCCCCACCTCTTTTGGAGTCAGCCACAAGTCCCTGCTTCTAGTTATTTCATATGAAATTGTTATTTTCAATGGGGTGAGAGGCAGTATGGCCAGAATGCATCACACACCCATTTATCTTTTGTTTTTCTGTTCACTAGAAATTATTCATTAACCAGATCAAAACCAGCACTTGAGAGATTATTCTCAACAGACTCACAGAGTTGCATTTCTAAACAACAAAAAGTATTCTTGGTATGTGATAAATTAGCAAAGGGGGCTGAGTGCCTATGATCCAAGTTTTATTTCAGAAAGAAGAAACACATAAAGCTCCACATAAATCTATTACAAATTGGGAAGATATCTTGATTGCAGGAGATTAAAATATTTGGCCCATTTTCTTACAATCAAAGTAATCTTTGAATACATTTAAGAGTTAGCATAAAAATTGCCAACCCTAATAGAATTATTCCATATGGAATGCTCCATTCTCAGCTAATGGCTGTGGAGCTTTAAGCCAAAGATCACAAATCCAGTGCCTGTGGGAGCCAGACCAGTACTGTGCATGGGTGAGGTCTGCCAGGTTGGGATCAGGCAGCAGAGTGCACATTCGGCTCTCCAGGTATAGTTCTTCCCCTAGTCAAGCTGATCCTTACCTCATAGGAGTGTGGCCTGTGTGATCAGATGCTCTGAATTTTCAAGCAAATCCAAAAATATAAATGTATATATCCCAAATTGTAAATGAGTTGTAAATGTAAACTGCACATGCAAATGAGTATATCCCAAATTGTAAATGCTAGCAATGACTTTTAATAATTTTAAAAAATGTGTTCTGGTCAAATAAAAATTGTCTGAGGGCTGGAGATGGTCATGTGTCCTTAATGTGAGCCCTACATGACAATAAAACTCATTTTATCATACAGAAAACTAAGTTTGGGACTAGAGTCTCATACACAAATCTGGGTGACCTGGATGTTTGAATTGGGAAGAACAAAGATTCTAAGATATTGGTTCTCAAATCCACCATTCAAGGAGACATTTGCCAATATCCAGAGACATTTTTGGTAGTTCCAAAATGAGGATGGGAATACAACTGGCATCCAGTGGACAGAGGCCAGCGATGCCCTTAAATATCCTACAATACAGAGAACAGCCCCCACAGCAAATACTCATCTGAGCAAACTGGCAACAGGATGGGCATTGAGATACCTCGTTATACAACAACAATTCATCTTCAGAATGTGGTTCTTTTTTGTTTTGTTTTTTTGAGCTGTAGTCTCTCCATCACCCAGACTGGAGTGCACCGCAGCCTCAACCTGCTGGGCTCTGGCAATCCTTCCACCTCTGCCTTCCAAGTAGCTAGAACTATAGGCGTGTGTTACCACACCCGGCTAATTTTTTTTATTTATTGTAGAGACGAGTTCTCACCAAGTTTCCCCAGTAGGTCTCGAACCCACGGGCTCAGGCAATCCACTCGCCTCAGCCTCCCAAAGTACTGGGATTACGGACTGAGCCACCAAGCCTGGTTTCAGAATGTGGTTCTTATGCCAGAGCTCAATGCAGATTCCTGGGACCCAACTCAGACTACTGAATCATATACGCTGTTGGTAACAGCAGAGATGTGCCTTTTAGAGGTCTTCCTAGATGACATTAATGCATACTAAAATGTGAGCACCATGAGATTGAAACATCAGGATCTAGAGAATTCATTTATATCTAGAGAACTCCCATTGTATGTTCAGCAAAGACGTATGCTCAGTGATAACAGAGAGAACTTTTACTTTTAAGCTGCAAAATACTGCACAACCAAAGCAATGGTATCAGAATAGTCCGCCCACAGTCACAGTCTGTTCCAAAAAGATAGGGGGAGTTAGAAAAAAGAAAAACTGTCATCATGTCTTTAGCCTCCAAGTACAGAAGGTAATTTCTTAGACAGCTGAAGACGTTTTTAAAAGTTTATCAACAAGAAAAATAAAACAGATATCACAATGCTAAAGGCAATCTATATTCCTCAAGCATTGCAAATTCAAGCATCAGGAATTAAGATACATGAAGTAAAAGAGAATAAATTCTAGATACCCTTACTACTGTTTTCAGTATACCTTGTGACTATTGGAAAACTAATTTAAGCTATATGAAGTCACCTATGTTACAAGTTTGTTTTTGTTATTTTTCCATTAACACCAAATATATGGTTTTTTTTGTTTTTTGTGGTTTTTTTTGAGTTGGAGTCTCATTCTGTCGCCCAGACTGGAATGCAGTGGCTGCTCCCGGCCACCGCAGCCTCCACCTGCTGGGCTCCGGCGATCCTTCCACCTCAGCCTTCCGAGTAGCCGGAATTACAGGCATGTGCTACCACGCCCAGCTGATTTTTTGATTTATTGTAGAGATGAGGTCTTGCCGCCCAGGCGGGTCTCAAACCCGCGGGCTCAGGCAATCCACTCACCTCAGCCTCCCAAAGGTGCAGGATTACAGGCTGAGCCACCAAGCCCGGCTTAAATATATGTATTTTTTAAAGAAACTCTTGTGGAGTATATTAAAAGCTTTCCTTCTCCAAAGGAACACAATGACTCTTCCCTTCCGCTTTGTCTGGTGAGGTCACCACCAGAATAGCTGCTGTTACTGAAGGAAGCATGTCCCACCCCTGGAAGGTCTGACATGTGTAGTGACCATCGTTTCTGTGGACATAAATGGAAAACTCAACCCAGAAGCAGAAGCGTACATAAGGGAGATTTGTCCCAGAACCAACATAAAAAGAATTTCAAGGTTGTAAACCCAGACAGAAGGTCTGAGAGATGTAGCTTCCTGGGTAGTAAAATCATAGCCTTGTGTGCTAGCGTAAGTTTATGTCTGACTTGAAGCATCAAAGGCAACTTTGCAGGCTGGCAAGGTCACCCAACCCCAGAGAGGCCTCTGTGAGATAAAGAGAGGCATCGGGAGCCTTTCCACACTCCAGCAAACTTATCTTGTTTGTATCTCTTGTGCTTCTCTTTTTTACTGCTTTAGTAAAATCGGTATATATAAGGCAAATTGTCATTATTGCCCAGCCTCAACCCATGATGAGGATCTGTGGTCTGATCTACCTCAGAGTACGGAAACAAGTTGGGGGAATGCTGCTTAACCTGGGGGAGCAGGAGTCAAAGAGGGTTCACTCTCAGAAGCAGCGCTATCACCACATGTCTGTGGAGGAAGTCCAGCGATCAAAGGCCCCTGGACAGAAAAGCCAACCCCCAGGGCCTCTCTCTCCCCTCCCAGCATCACCCTAAAGACGTCCTCGGTAATCACAAAGGGTCACCCAGCCCTGTGTCAGTCCTTGGACCTATCACATTCCCTTCCAGGGGTCCCTCATATCTTTCAAGGCGCTCTTCGTCCCTCCCTCCCTGCATGATAAAGATTTAGAGTTCATTCTGCTCAGTTCTTTCAAATAAAGGAGACTGATGTTATAAAATTCACTAATGTATACTTAAAAAATCCTTCCTTCCAGAAAGTATTTACATTTAGAAAATTGAGAATGTTAGTACTTAATCCAGTGCAATTAATCTCTAAAGGTAAATTTTCAAGGATCATATCTTCCAAGCAGAGGGGCTCTTACATTTCTCAAGTCATCTTGGATAGTCAGAATGAGAACCATAGAGAGAGGGAAGCGGAGGCTGATCAAGAAAGAGACCCCAGACGGGCTTGGTGGCTCAGCCTGTAATCCCGTGCCTTCGGGAGGCTGAGGTGAGTGGATTGCCCAAGCCCGTGGGTTCGAGACCCGCCTGGGCAGGCAAAACTTCATATCTACAATAAAATCAAAAAATTAGCCGGACGTGGTAGCGCGCGCCTGTAATTCCAGCTACTTGGAAGGCTGAGGGGGAAGGATCGCCGGAGCCCAGCAGGTCGAGGCTGCGGTGGCCGGGAGCGGCCACTGCACTCCAGTCTGGGCGACAGAGTGAGACTCTAACTAAAAAAAAAAAACAAAAAAAAAAACAAAAAAAGAAAGAGACCCCATAAATGCAGATCAGCCAGTGAGTGAGCAGTTAGTTCTCCATCTTTCAAATTCATCAACAAATGGAGACGCCCTTGCTCAAACTTTTGCTAGACAACAGACAAGTTGGATAGCATTCTATCTAGAGCCAACAGCATAAATTACTTTGTCTTCAAAAACAACAATAGCAAATTCCCAGAGAGAGTACACAGTGAACTGAAAAAGCACTCAGTCATTTTCCATTGCCTTTACAGGGAATGAGGGGAAGTAAGAAAGAGTGTGTCTCACTTGGCCTCTTGCTGAATCAACTAACTAGCTCATCTATAAAAGTGAACTGCTCCTACACAGATATCACAGATATCAGTGGTCTCATTAACTAATTGTACCTCTACTAATAATAATGGTGGTTTTAAAGCAGGTTGTTACATAAGGGAGAGGTGTTTTTTTTTTTTTAAAAAGTAATAAATATCAAGTTACAGATCTGAGAAATGCAGCAAAGTCTTTTCAAAATCACAAAGAGAAGAGACAACGTTGGAAAAGTGCAACGGTTCCAAGTGAAAACATGGGTGAGAATTGAGCCCCTTTCCTACTCCGAATGCCATTCCCTGCCCTTCAGGTTGTACAATTCCAACGGAGACAGGGAAAGGTAGGTTCAACATACTTTAATGGTCCAAAAATGAAGGTCTTTTAAGTGTCCAGTATCCCTCCACATAAAGGAAAAACCTGCAGTGGCTGGGGGCGGGTAGTGGGTCAAAGATAATTTTTTTTTTTTTTTTTTTTTTTTAGTGGGAATCTCACTCCGTCGCCCAAGCTGGAGTACATTGGCACGCACACGGCCACCACAGCCTCGACTTCCTGGGTTCAGCTGATCCTTCTGCCCCAGCCTTCCAAGCAGCTGGAACCACAGGCACGCACCACCACACCCAATGAACTTATTTTTTTTTTTATTGTAAAGACGAGGTCTCGCCAAGTTGCCCAAGCTGGTCTTGAACCCCTGGGTTCAGGCAATCCTCTCGCCTCTGCCTCCCAAAGTGCTGGGATTGTAGGCATGAGCCATCACACCCAGGTCAAAGATAAATTTTAATCCTGAGCCCCAAAACTCACAAGTTTAGCCATGAGGTATAGAATAGTGCCATGCCTGCCATTATGGCAATAGGCATAGTGAAACTGACTATTTGAGACATAAAGACATGCAGCACTTGGGTCCCAACTCTACCACTAATTTGCCATTCCCTGGAAGGTAAATTATAGCTACATGGGCAGAGATTTTTTTTTGGTCTCTTTTTTTTCATTGCAGCAAGAACATTGGTCTCTTTTATTCAGCACCAAGAGCATTGGGCGGCGTATATGAGACACTCAAAATGTGTGTTTACCAAATGAATAGATAAATTATCACAGTCTTGGACAAGTCAAACAGTCCTTTGGGACTATGCCTTCATTGGTCCTTTCTCTACCTGCCTCTCAGCGCATCTGCTCTCCTGGAAAGCATGCATGCATGGATGGTGAGTGTGAGGAGATGCTGACTCCGTGAATAGGGATTACACACGGGGGATAGTTGCAAGACATGGGGTGCAGACAGGGAACTCGGATAGCAGGTCGGCTGGACAGAGGGTGAAGACAGTGAGAGTTAACTGTGAGCAGAAAGTAGCAGAAGCTGGAGGAGGAGGGGAGGATTGAAACTATGCTAAGGGCAACAGCAGCAGCAGCTGACCAGTGGGAGTTTGTTTAAATAGAGCAAAAAAATGGTTTAAGCGGCACTGTTTTCTTCTAGCTTTGGTCAAGGGTCTAATGAGAATGAGGGATCAGCTGCAAATGGAACCCCTAAAGGAGAGAGAAGTTGAAGAACTAGGGCAGACTGGTTAAAAAGAAAGGAAGATGTTCCTGGACTAACCATGTTGCCTTTCATTAAAAAGAAGAGGAGAGCCGGGTTCAGTGGCTCAGCCTGTAATCCCGCGCCTTTGGGAGGCTGAGGTGAGTGGATTGCCTGAGTCCACGGGTTCGAGACCCCCCTGGGCAACTTGGCGAGACCTCATCTCTACAATAAATCAAAAAATCAGCCAGACGTAGTAGCGCATGCCTGTAATTCCGGCTACTCGGAAGGCTGAGGCGGAAGGATCGCCGGAGCCCAGCAGGTCAAGGCTGTAGTGGCCGGGAGCGGCCACTGCACTCCGGTCTGGGCAACAGAGAGACGCCAACTCAAAAAAAAAAAAAAAAGAGGAAGAAAGAGGGACAGAGAGTTCAAAGAACAGAAGAGAATCTTATCCTCAAATCAGCCATCCTGAACTTTCCATGATGGTCCCAATTTCATGTGATTTATTGTTTTCACGGAAGACATCTTAGCCTGGGTTCTCTCAAAAATAGAGCCTTTGGAACTTGTGAACATGTCTTTTACCTGGAAGTGTTGATTCCAGAAACAGTAGGGCAGAACGGGGATGGGGGTGGGGAGGCGCAGAGAAGGAGAGCAAAACAACTCCAGGATGAGTGAGACTGGTGCGCCCTCACCAGGACCTCTGAAAAGTGATGAAAATCACCTCTGAGCTGGCTACCCAGGGGATGACAGGGGAACTGCCATCCACTCCCCCACATTTCTGGGCTATGCGTGGGTAAGTACAGAGTGGGTTCCCACAGGCATCCTTGGTCTCAGCTTCAGCCAAACCCCCGGGCAGGAAGTGAGCTTTATAGCACGGGTCAAGGGCCTCTCCACAGAACCCATCAATGCCTGCAGGGAACTGGTCTACACAACAGTGGTTGGGGTAGGAGGTAGACCTGGGGTGTTTGCACATGGAGCATTATCTGCACCTGGCTCCTCTCTGATCTGCTTATGTCGTCGCTCCAGGAAGTCCAATCTGTCACAGAATTCCCCTCAAGGAGATGACAAGTTGCAACCTTTGCGAGGACTTAGTACAAAAGGGTAGTGGGAGGAGCTGCAGCTAGTCGCCGGGTCCTTATTGACATGTAACACTTCACTCCTTCACCATATGCTTAAGTCAGTTGTTCTTAAATTTGGCACATTAGAACCACCCACGCGGCTTTTTAAAATCGTGATGCCACGGGGCTCGGTGGCTCAGCCACCGGGCACGGTGGCTGACACCTGTCATCCCAGCACTTTGGGAGGCTAAAATGAGAGGATTGCCTGAGCTCAGACATTTGAGACCAGCCTGAGCAACATGGCGAGATCTCGTCTCCACAATAAATCTAAAAATCAAAAAAATTTGCTGGGCATGTTAGCGCATGCCTGTAATTCCAGCTACTTGGAAGGCTGAGGCCAAAGGATCGCCATAGCAGGTTAAGGCTGTGGTGGCCGTCAGAGTGCCACTGCACTCCAGCCTGGGAGACAGAGTGAGACTCCAACTCAAAAACAAAAAATCCTGATGCCTAGGCTGTAACCCAGACAATAAATCAGGGCAATGATCTAAATTAGAAAAATATCATTGATGGAATAATATTATCTAACTTACAGACCTCACTCAGATTCCACCAGTTTTCCTCTACTGTGCTTTCCTTGTCCAAGAATCAATCTAGGGTCATATGCATTTACTTGTTTTATCTTCTTAGTCTCCTACAACCTGTAAATGCTTATCAATCTTTCCGTATCATTCATAACCT
This sequence comes from Carlito syrichta, assembly GCF_000164805.1. Lineage (NCBI taxonomy): Eukaryota > Metazoa > Chordata > Mammalia > Primates > Tarsiidae > Carlito > Carlito syrichta. The sequence goes on along the minus strand of NW_007131456.1, from coordinate 44,510 downwards.
TAAGACTTCTGAAGAGTACTGGTCAGTTATTTTAGAGTGTTCCTCAATTTGAATTTATCTGATGATTTCTCATGACTTGATTGAGGTGATATTTTTATCAAGAACATTGGAGATGTTGTAGCTTCTCAGTGCAACATATTATGGTTACATGATACTGATGTATCTTATTAGTGGTGATTTAACCTTGACACTTGGTTGAGGTGATATCTCCTAGGTTTCTACAACATAAAGTTATAATTCTCCTTCTTTGTAATAAATAAACATCTTGTGGAAAGATTGCTTGAAATTGTGTTAATATTCTGTTTCTCATTATACTTTGTCCACTAATTTTAGCATCTGTTAATGGTTTTTCCCTGGAACAATTATTACTATGGTGTTTGTCTAATGTTACTTTTCTATGCTCTTCTCCCATCTGTATTTACTAATTGGATTTGTAATCTAAGGAAAAGCTGTGTGGCTTGACTTCAAATAACTGTGAAAATTGAACAGCCCTAAAGATTCTGGTTTGAGGCTTGAACTGGGGAAAAGGGAGAAATAGAAATGTTGGAATGAAAAAAGTAAAATTAAATACTCGCCGTGGTTTTCATTTAGAAATTGATAATTTCATTTGATATATAGGATGTGACTAGAGATGAGAAATCAGTAACCACCAGAGTGAAATGTGTAGTCGGGAAATGTTTCAGGTGTGAAACATAACAGAGAAGTTTCTTCTGTATTTTTTAAAAAATGGTTGACAATGTGCAGGCGGGCTGGTATGTAACATCTGTGTAAAAATGAAACACATTTGAGCAACCCCTACAAGCCTCCTCCCCACACTGTGGGAGCTTTTCTGTCCTCCCAATAAGCCCTGCTTCCAAAAAAAACCTCCCAAAATACATTTATACAAATGGCTTGAGATTAAGATCTGAAGAAAAGAGAACGATCTACAAAAATATAGAACAAGACAGGGTGCAGTGGCTTACTGTAATCCCAGCGCTTTGGGAGGCGGAGGCAAGAGGATTGTCTGAGCCCAGGAGTTCAAGACCAGCCTAAGCAACACAGCAAGACCTTGTCTCTACAATAAATAAAAAAAATTAGCCAGCATGGTGATGCACTCCTGTAGTTCCAAGTAGTTAGCACTACTTGGAAGGCTGAGATGAAAGGATCACCTAAAACTATGGTAGCTGTGAGTATGCCACTGCACTCTAGCCTGGGCGACTCTGACCCAAAAAAACAAAAAAAAGATACAGAGCAAAAGTAAAAGAAGACAAGCTAAGCTGGATACATCTGCTCAAAGAAAAACAAGAAAGGTGTTTGAGATGATAAAAAGTTGAGGGCCGTTGAGTGGCAGTGAGGAGAGACTTAAGGAGAAATGTGGAAATAAGGAGTTCAGGTCTAGTAGATAAATACAACAACAAAAGAAACTAGGAAAATTATTATCTAGAAACTAGGAAAAATGTCTGGAGGTGGAAAACTCCTGAACAAAGACAAGAAACGAAACAGGTTTTGCACAGAGTCCAGGAGTCTGGGAAGAAAGAAGTCCAAAGGGAAGGAAAGATATCAAAAAAGAACAAACTTAGTATAAAGGATATATTACCCATGATTCTTGCAGTTACAATGACAACTCAACTCTACCATAAGCAAAAAAAAAAAAAAAAAGACACTCTTGGCTTCCAAAACTGGAAGTTCCTTTTAAGAGCCAACTGAGGGTTGACAGCCCCCACAACTCAAAGTCACAGGGCCTCTGTGTCTCCCCCTTGTGAAAGGAAGCAAAATTTCAGGACCACAAATTCACCAAAGGGAAAAGTTAAGTTTGGGAACTAAGTCACCCCCCAAAACAAACCTGCCTTCCTTTTATTCTCAAACAGATAGTTGTAATTTCATTTACTTACCTCATCTTATATAAGATGTAGATTTACTGATCTAGAGACAAATGCATAATTGATGTTTTCCCCACCCCCTCTCTTTTCACATGTAGAATGTGGATTCAGTGAGCACTTAACCCAGGCCACACGACAATGAAACCACTGCATCATTGCCTACCCTCTTTTTTTTTTCTTTTTTTTGAGTTGGAGTCTCACTCTGTCACCCAGACTGGAGTGCAGTGGCCGCTCCCGGCCACCGCAGCCTCGACCTGCTGGGCTCCGGCGATCCTTCCGCCTCAGCCTTCTAAGTAACTGGAATTACAGGCGCGCGCTACCACACCTGGCTAATTTTTTGATTATTGTAGAGATGAGGTCTCGCCAAGTTGCCCAGGCAGGTCTCCAACCCGCGGGCTCAGGTAATCCACTCACCTCAGCCTCCCAAGGCGCGGGATTACAGGCTGAGCCACCGAGCCCGGCTACCCTCTTTTTTTTTTTTTTTTTTGAGTTGGAGTCATTCTGTCGCCTAGACTGGAGTGCAGTGGCACGCTCCCAGCCACCACAGCCTCGCCCTGCTGGGCTCAGGCGATCCTCCCACCTCAGCCTTCCAAGTAGCTGAAGGTAGAGGCGCGCGCTACCATGCCCAGCTAATTTTTTGATTTATTGTAGAGATGAGGTCTTGCCAAATTGCCCAGTCGAATCTCGAACCCGTGGGCTCAGGCAATCCACTCACCTCAGCCTCCCAAAGTGCGGGATTACAGGCTGAGCCACCAAGCCCGACTGTCTTTTTTTTTTCTTTCCTCCTTCTACTGCCAATGCTTGCCCCTTTAAATACTGAAGTCCTAAAAACCCTTTTTGGAAAAAGCACAGAACACAGATCCTGCGATTTGCGTTCCTTTTTCCTGAGTGCATCCTCAACCTTGGCAAAATAAACTTCAAAATAAATTGAGATCCTTCTCAGTCACTTTTTGGTTTACATTTTGGTAACTACAAAGGAATTCTGAGAGCAGCTAGGCCATTGGCCTGCAGCAACTCTCCTATCAGGGCCCTGGAATAGGAAGGTGGAGCTTGCCAGATGTCGCAGTGAGCTCAGTAAGGCTGGAGCCGCATGTTAGTAAGAAGAATTTACTAAAAGAGTAATGAATTAAGAAAAGTAGATGTACTAAAGGGAAGATACATTGTAAAGAGCACAATAGGCAGAGGCCACAGAGAGTGCTTGCTGTTTGCTATCTGCTCTTTGCAAAGAGGCAGAAGCTAGAGGGGCATTTTATTAGAGGGGGTGTCCGTGTTTAGTGGGCCGGGGGAATTGTCTTTGAGGAGAGTCTGAAAAAGGAGATTTTCAGAAGTTTGTGAAGCTGCTGATAGATTATCGTGTTTTTTTTTTTTAAGACACAGGTAGTTAACAGCAATAGTTAACTAGTTACAAATGATTAACTACTTTTTGTTTACTGTGAATGTTTTACTATTGACTAAACTAGCTTTAACAGTTCTTGCGATCTTGAGATCTCTTTTTTTTTATTTTTTATTTTTGAGTTGGAGTCTCACTCTGTCGCCCAGACTAGAGTGCAGTGGCCGCTCCTGGCCACCGCAGCCTCCACCTATTGGGCTCTGGCGATCCTTCCGCCTCAGCCTTCCAAGTAGCTGGAACTACAGGTACGCCCTACCACGCCCGGCTAATTTTTTTTTTATTTCTTGTAGAGAAATAAGGCGAGTCTCGAACCCGCGGGCTCAGGCAATCCACTCACCTCAGCCTCCCACAGCACGGGATTACAGGCTGAGCCACCGAGCCCGGCTACTGCTAGATGTTTTAAGATGTAAAACTTTGCTTCTGTAACACTTGTTACACTTGCTTAAGTTATCTATATATTTATGTCTTTAGACTTGAGACCTTACGGGCCATGACAAGGGCTGGAAGTTTTGTCCTTTGTCCTGGACTCTGCATGTGATATATAATTTAAATTGCTTACTTCCAGCCAGGCGCGGTGGCTCATGCCTGTAATCCCAGCACTTTGGGAGGTGGAGGCGAGAGGATTGCCTGAGCCTAGGGATCCAAGACCAGTCTGGGCAATTTGGCGAGACCTCGTCTCTACAATAAATCAAAAAAATTAGCCAGTGTCGTGGTGTATGCCTATAGTTCCAGTTACTTGGAAGGTTACAGCAGAAGGATCTACTTAGTCCAGCAGGTGGAGGCTGCAGTGGCCATGAGCGTGCCACTGCACTCCAGCCTGGGCAACAGAGTGAGACACCAACTCAAAAAAAAATAAAATAAAATAGCTTACTTCTTAGACTTTCTACTGAAAATAAGAGTTACTAAGAGTCAACATTGTAATTAATATACATAATTAAAACTGCTAGATATAAGATAAACAATTTTACATGCGAAATATAGAAAGAAAGAAAGATGTGTTTTTGTTAAAAGGTTATAAGAAGACATGGGAATGTGGTGGGTTTTTTTTGTTTTTGTTTTTGGTTTTTTTTTGAGTTGGAGTCTCAATCTGTCACCCAGACTGGAGTGCAATGGCCGCTTCCGGCCACCACAGCCTCGACCTGCTGGGCTCCAGCGATCCTTCTGCCTCAGCCTTCCGAGTAGCTGGAACTACAGGCACGCGCTACCACACCCAGCTAATTTTTGATTTATTGTAGAGATGAGGTCTCGTCAAGTTGCCCAGGCGGGTCTCGAACCCGCAGACTCAGGCAATCCACTCACCTCGGCCTCCCAAAGTGCTGGGATTACAGGTTGAGCCACCGAGCCCGGCCAGGAATGTGGTTTTTGTTAAAGGGGAAGCAATTTTGTCTAGTTTAGAGTTTTTTTTTTTTGAGTTGGAGTCTCACTGTCGCCCAGACTGGAATGCAGTGGCCGCTCCCGGCCACCGCAGCCTCAACCTGCTGGGCTCCGGCAATCCTTCCG